>NW_005363098.1:3848834-3915914 GCF_000412655.1 Myotis brandtii | reverse complement strand
TCATTCCACAGGCAGGTCTCACATAGGGTACACAGCCACACCAGCTGACTGTCTCACAGCCCATTTGCTCTTAATACACTGTCCTTGCTTTTTCTTCTTTTCTGTACTTTTGCTTGCTGATGCCTCTCTCTTCATTCTCACATGTGATCCTCTTCATCTTTATCTACTGCAGCTTCTTCTGTTTTTACTCCCCAGCCCCACCCCTTTTACTCTGAAATATGTTCAAATTTAGATAAGAAGATACAATAGTAAAATGAAGAAGTTACATCAGGCAGATTAGTCTCCTGGGAAACAAGCAGAGAAACAGATAGGTCTATAGATGGGGAAAGAACTGGGTGGAGGACAGAGGAAATAGCAAATGTACGGACATCTGGCATGTGTGTGGTACCTTGTGGGTTATACAGCATTTTCACGTTTGCTCTTCATTCAAACACCTTGAGATAGGCAGAGCAGCAGGCCTCCTTTCTTGGCCTTTAGGGAAGGAAGGGCTGGAGAAGTGAGGGGCTCTTCCCGGGCCCCACAGCTAGAGAGGCCAGCACTGTCTCAAGCCCTTCTCCTTCTCCTTCTTTTCCTTCTTCTTCTTCTTCTTCTTCTTCTTCTTCTTCTTCTTCTTCTTCTTTTTCTTCTTCTTCTTCTCCTTCACTTATCTTTATTGTTGAAAGTATTACAGATGTCCCTGTTTACCCCTCCATTGTTCCTTATCTACCCAACACCCTACTGTACTATTGTGTGTGTCCCTGGGTTATGCATATATGCATGTACGTTCTTTGGTTAATCTCTTTCCGTTAACATCCTGCCCTCTACAGAGTCAAGCCTCCTCTTCTGAATCCAAATCCTTTTCTCCACGATGCCATGGAGATGCACAGGAAGTCCTCACATAATACAGGAATTGCTCTACACCTTCTGCAGGGTTCATCCTGCAACGCATTACCTAAAAGAGAGTTCTGGGTTCCTCAACAGTGGTGTTGGGCTCCTAAGGTTGTACATGTCACTTCTATCCAAGAAGCATGGGATGGCTCCTGCAGGAAGTCACTGTTGACTATAATGGGTCTTAGCAAGTGTTTCTTGGTAAAGACTGGGTCCCTGGTGTCTTAGGCCGCACAGTGTCAGAGGGTCCCATGTCCATTGGGTTAAGAGTTGCTGTTAGCCCACAGGCCATGGGAGGAACTTGTAATGCTTCGGAAAAAGTCCCCCAGCTGCCCTCTGCCAGCTCCACTCCCATCCCTACTCTTGTGACTTTGCCTCCTCTCTTGTTTCCACCTTGATTTAGTCCACCTCTGCTTTTCTTCCTCTCACCTTTGTCCTCCTGATTACTGATTTGATTCTATGGCCCACCTGGTTTTCCTGTTCCCCTTTGAGGACATTTGATGCTTCTGGCACAAATTCTCGGGGCTGATCCCCAATGTTTACAACTTCTCCCTCTTTCCCATCATAGACTCCCTGTTTACCCAGCCTTTTCCTGACTTCATCTCTGCCCGTTCTCTTGTATGATGACTGAGCTAGAGTTGTCTTGGAGAAGTTGTGAGAGCAGACCACCAAGAGTAGTTTGGTGCTGTTCCCCTTCCCACTACATCCAACACCCTCTTCTCTGGGGCCCCCACTCTTGAGATACATTGCAAATGTGTAAACTGGAGGGTGTACAGGGCTGTCTGTTGTAGCATCATTAAAAATACAAAGAAATGACCTAAATCTCTATTAATAGGAATAGGTTATAATACTTCCAAGTAACAGAAAACAGCTTTCTATATGCAGCCATGGAAGAATCTTTGAGTCAAATTTTAAGTGAAATAAACAAGAGGCAGAACAAGATTTAACTTCTTTTGCTACCATTTGTGTTAATAAAACAAGAAACGATACTTGTATAGGCACAGAGTTTCTTGGGAAGGCAGCAGAAACAGTGGTTATCTCTGGGGAAGGTAATAAACTGGGGAAAGGGTGGTAGTGAAATTTCCTTGCTGAGCTTAGTACCATGTGTACAGCACCTATTCAAAAATTCTAACGAAAAACAAGATCAAGGCTTTAGAATCAACATAAAGATGTGGAGATAGATGGGACCTTGGGGATCACTCCTGTTGCACAGATTAGGACATTATCATTAAGGATTAAATAATTTGTCCAAATTCCCACAATTACTAAGTGAAGAGCAATGACTAAGCCCCTCACTGTCACTGGGCACCTATGCTCGAGGGATTGCAGAGTCAAAACCCTACGTGACCCTACGTATCAGTGGGACTTACAGCATAAATGACGGTGTTATACTCCAGCCCGAGACATTCAAGACTCAGTTTCTTCACAACTGTAAAATGTGAACAAGAGCCCTAGCTGGTTTGGCTCAGTGGATAGAGCACCGGCCCTGCGGACTGAAGGATCTTGGGTTCAATTCCGATCAAGGGCACATACCCGGGTTGCAGACTCAATCCCCAGTAGCAGATGTGCAGAAGGCAGCCAATCAATGATTCTCTCTCATCACTGATGTTTCTCTCTCTCTCTCTCCCCTACTCTCCCTTCCTCTCTGAAATTAATAAAAATATATTTTTTAAAATGTGAACAAGAAAGTTGTGAAGATTAAGTTAGGTAGTGCATGTTTATCCTAGTGCCTAGCACATACTAAGCACTCGATAAATGTCAGTGGCTGTTGTTTATTACTTTGAGGCTATTGTGGAGGGTTTGGGCAGGGAGAGCTGTGAGGAAGGTCGTCATAGGAGAGTCTGGAGATGAAGGCTTGCAGAGTAAAGAAGAGAGAGAGACTTGATTCTCATTTATTCAGCCACTAGAGAATCTTATTGAGTAAATGATGTTTAACATGGAAAACATACATGTGAGAGGGATATTGTAGAGAGAAGTTCTGGCCCCTTTCACTCAAAAAGGCCACTAATGGCCACCAGTGACCAGCATTGTCTCTCATGCTGAAAAATAAATGTACACAACCCAGGACCAGCTGCTGCCCTTCTTTCCACTTCTCCTTCATTTCCTATCGTCAGAAAGCCCTCCTTTTCCCTGCTAGCCTATTTATTTTCCTATTTTCTTTTCCTTGCGGCCACGGGTCAAGTGGTGACTGAGTGTGCTGGGTGCTCCACTGGGAACTTGCTGGCCTTCCTTGGAGAGGCACTGGGAAGATCCTGCAATCAGGCAGCTTTGTTCACAGCGGTCTGGGCTGAGAAGGCTAGCGAGAGCTCTGGCAAAGCCGAGGCTTCTGGGAACCCTTCCTCTCCCTTGCCCTATAAGCCAGACAGCCACCTCCTTAGAAACTGATGGGCAAGAAAAGGAGGTCCCCTCTCTTGTTCACCACTTCGTGACTTGTAATCATTACATTCCAGCCAGGTTCTGCGATCAGCCCTCCTAGGTTCACACCCTCACTCCTCCATGATAGCTCTGTGATCGTAGGCAAGTCCTGTAACCTCTTTGCCCCAGTTTCTATCTGAAAAAGTGGTGAGAACAAAACGAATTCATCCAGCTAAAAGGCAGAGCACAGGGCTGGGCTCTTAGTAAATTCTTTACAAAGGTTAGCTTGGGATGGTAGCAGCAGAAGACAGCAAAAGAAATAAAAGGGAAATCTGGGTGTTTGAGAAAGATCCATAAGCACTGACCTCAAGGAAAAGGGTCATTATCACCAACTCCACTTGTGTATGTACCCCTCCCCCATAGCCCCGCACCCCCTTAGTCAGGTCTTCAGTGGCCTGGATTTTCAGTAAAGAATGCAGTTTGGTTCTAGCAGTCCTGCAAGCTAATGAGATTAATGAGGACATTGCCCTGGTAGACAAATATCTTTTCCTGACCCAGGATGATATGTGAGATATCAAAGCTTGAGTGAATACAGTATTGACTTACTTTATTTCAAAGACATAAATATAGGACAAAGTCACTTAATCCAGAAGGCAGAGGTCAATAAATGGTAGATTTTTTAAAATCCTGCTTTTGGTACATTCAGGTGAGGAATACCAGTTAGTTATATCCTGCAGTTTGTCATTGCATTGATCACTCATGTAATTATCAAGTGGATTCCCTGGTCTTGGGGAAAACGGAAATGTTTATATATATACTAGAGGCCTGTTGCACAAAAAGATTCATGCAATAGGCCTTCCCTTCCCCTGGCTGCCGGCATCGGTTTTTCCGGCACCCGGCACCCAGGCCTTCGCTCCGGCCGGAGCCGCCTTCAGCGCCTTCGCTGCTCCACCGGTGCCACGTATGCAAATTAACCGCCATCTTTGTTGGTTAATTTGCATATCTTGCTGATTAGCCAATGGGAGGCGTAGTGAAGGTACAGTCAATTACCCTGTTTGTCTATTATTAGATTAGATAACCAAAATAATTAGACTGGGATCAAACAAAGGTTTTATAAATCAAGTCAGAGGAATCTGTTGTCAAACAGTTATGCATCTAGACAAGGTACTGGATTGCCTCTGCTGTCGGCAAACTGCAGCTCGGCAAACCGCGGCTCGTGAGCCACATGCGGCTCTTTGGCCCCTTGAGTGTGGCTCTTCCACAAAATACTGGCTCTTCCACAAAATACCGGCTCTTCCACAAAATACCGACTTCTGCGCATGGGCCACGAAGTTTCAATCGCACTGTACGTGCACGCCCGCACGTGGTATTTTGTGGAAGAGCCACACTGAAGGGGCCAAAGAACCGCATGTGGCTCACGAGCTGCGGTTTGCCAAGCCGCAGTTTGCCGATCACGGAGCTAGGTCATTCTATGGAGCACTGGTCTAGCCTGTAATAACAGGGCATAGTTTAAAACAGCCTTTCTTTGAAGAAATAATTTTAAGACTGAGTTGAAAAAAAAAAGGAGAAAAAAAGAAAAAAAAGGGGGGAAAAAGAGAAAAAAAAAGAAAAAAGAAAGAAAAAGAAAACAGCCAACTCTATTTTCATCATAACACCTTAGAAAGAGCTTTCACAAAAATTAACTCATTCGATACGTGTTCTGTAGCCTAAACTCATATTCTATTTTCCTCAACGGGCCCCATCTGAATGATAGGCAACATTGTAACATGACAGGGTGAAAACCTTTAGCCCACCTACCCATGACCACCACATAGCCAGGCGAGGAAAGATCTTCCAAATAATAGTCCTTTCCAGTGCTGTGATGAACCACAGGATGGTTTTCCAACACAATCTGATGTTCAAACAGAATTAACTTGCTTAGAGTTTCTATATAGGGGGAGTTCATTTTACTAAATAAATTTAAATATTGGTACCATTTCTTTAGTCTCTAAATTCCCCTTGAGAATTTCACTTTACAAAGAAAGTACACATTGTATTTTTATTTAGAATCCAGGAGGATTTCTGTCAGATAATCTCAGAGGCAGACACGTTTCTCTGCAGCATGTGAGCCCTGACGCTGAAATCGAAGCAGTCGCCGCAATTTCAAAAATGGTTGCAAATATCAAAAAATTTCTATATGTGACACGGCACCAGAGTTAAGTTAGGGTTTTTCAAAATGCTGACACGCCAAGCTCAAGAGGTTCGCCATCACTGCTATAGGAGGTGTCTTGGAATATCACCCATGACAGGGCAAAGGTTTTTAATGCCTTTGATGAAATGTGTCTAAAGTATCGGTCAAGGCTAAACTGCCTGCATTTGTGGGAGGTTTATCTGGACTCTGATTCCATGTTCAATGTACTCCCAGCTTGAGCTCCATTTATGTTACTTCAAAACTCTGTATCACTCTGAACTGGAAGGCCCAATTCAGGAAATCAAGTTTACCACTGGATGCATGCAGAAAAAAATTTTTAAAAAATCATTGAAAACATAACTTACTAGCTTTGTCTCCATGGCGATCTCAATTTTGTGTGTGTGTTCTCACAGAGTCAGAACTGCCTTCTTCTGAGGCAGCAGAAGAGTCAGAAGGTGAGTCAACAGATGTCACCCAGAAAGTGGAACCTACAGATGAAGATACTCCTGTTATAAGCACAGTTGCTGCACTGACCACAGAAATAGTAACTGAATATGAGAATTATACCATCATTGGTGAGGAGGATACTCAGCTAGAGCTTATACTGATGGTGTTGATCCCGTTGGTTTTCTTGGCACTCCTACTCTTATCAGTGGTACTCATTGTAATCAACTATAAAAGAAAAAAAGCTAAACAAGGTAAATATTTTGTGTGTTCCCAATCCCAGACAATTGCTTCATGGGTCAATGGACAAACACTAAAACAAAATACTTTTGCTTCTACACAGAGCTGCCTTCTAGCCAAGGATCTCAGAGTGTTTTACAGACATGTGAGTATTATCCTAATACCTGCCTAGAGTTGGGGATAGGATAGGAGAAGGAACTGAGAGGTTTTAAGATAAACAACAAGGATTATATAAAACTAGAGCCCTGGTGCACGAAATTTGTGCACTGAGTGGGGGGGGCGGTTCCCTCAGCCTGGCCTGCGCCCTCTCGCAGTCCAGGACCCCTTGGGGGATGTGTGACTGCCGGCTTAGGCCCAATCCCCCTGTCAGACATTCCTCTCGCAGTCCAGGGCTCTCGCAGTCCGGGACCACTTGCTCATTACCACCCACCTACAGAGGAGGCAGGAGAGGCTCCCGCTACCACCGCTGTGCTTGCCAGCCTTGAGCCCAGCTCTGGCTAAGTGGCGCTCCCCCTGTGGGAGGACACTGACCACCAGGGGCAGCTCCTGCGTTGAGTGTCTGCCCCTGGTGGTCAGTGCGCATCATAGCAACCAGTCATTCCGCAGGTCATTCCCCCGTTTGGCCAATTTGCACATTAGGGTTTTATTATATAGGATAATAATAAGTCATGAATGACATATTTCAATGAAATTTTCCAGAGTTTAAAAATGCCATATTTTGTTCTTTTTAAAAAAGAGAATGTTTTTAGCCTAAATTGAAAGTTAATATACACAGCTACCAGCTCTGAACCTAATCCAGATAATGCCCTCGTATAATCTTGGCCAATAGGTCAATGTAACATGTGCCTACAGTTGGAGGAAAGGGTAAGGATGGTGAAGCAGTGGGGTCAGGGTTGGGAAGGCAGGGACCGTGGCATCATACTGCAAGAAGGGGATTCTTCCACCTATATTTCTGCCACAGATATTGTTTTCTCCCCCATGCCACATTCTAATTTGATCTTGAAAAGGCCTGGGTGAAGCATTGTTCTTATTCCCATGAAAGCTATGCTAACTTTCATAAGCAAAGTCCTACTTGGCTGAAGATTGCTATCATCAATCTCCTAGAAAACCAGTCTCATAGAAAATTCCCCAGGTCAGAGATTCACTCTGAGAGTATTCCGTTCCTATTCCAGGAGCATAACATTCTAGATTTTAGGGTATCTAGGTCCAAAGGAGACTTGGATACTATTGGCTTGTGCTGGTGAAAAATGATTCCAATTAGATTTTGTTGTTGTTGTTGTTAATACTCACCTGAGGATTTTTTCCATTGATTTTTAGAGAGAGTAGAAGGGAGGGAGAGAAAGGGTGAGAGAGAGAGAGAAACATCAATGTGAGAGAGAGATATCAATTGGTTGCCTCCCACCTGCACCCCGACCAGGGCCAGGAAGCAAAAGCTTGACCAGTAATCAAACCTGTGACCCTCCAGTGTGCGAGCCAACACTCTAACCACTAAGCAACACTGGCCAGGGCACCAATTAGATTTTTAAGTTGAAGACTTTAGTCACTCCAAAGATCACTCAAGGGATGAGAATTTCTCTAATAAGATGCATATTCATATGTGCATACAAAACTCACTGTATGTCCCTTACACCCATTAACGGCATCTCTGGCCTTGCTCATTGTCCTAGCACCAAGAAAGCCTTTAAGGTCTCAGCAGGAACTATAAATGGTCTTTTCCCATTATGCCCTCAGGTATAGCAAATGTGAGCTGGGGAAGAAGCACTGAAGTTCGTTACCTTTCACGATAGGGGCTGATATAATAGATTTCAAGGAAGTAGGAAATACACATGTTCCTCCATAGTTTGAAATTTCAGGGTGACCTACTAACTGTGATCACATGGGCCCTCCTTTGTAAGCTAAAGAAAAAGCAAACAGAGCTGCATGGGCCTAATTTTGTTTTTTTTTAGTAGGAAAGGTGAGAATTTCCTGCCTAAACCATATAGCCCCATAGCTGGTTTTACCTAATGGGGTCATGGGGTTGGGAGGAATTAGGGGGTATCCAGTCAAATGGCCATACTCTTGGGCTCTAAATCCAGAAAGGGGTTTTTCATTGAACTTTATTGTGGGAATCTCAAAGTTCAGAAGCCATCATAAGTGAGAACCAACCTCATCCTCAGACATGGCCCATGCATCCTACACTGCAGCCATACTTGAAGTGTTTGCTGTTCCCAGAGCATGGCTTGTACTTGCAGGATGCCTTCATGCCTGGTTGATGCCATTTCTTCTGTCTGGATTGCCTTCTTCTCTGCTTGGCAAACTGCAGCTCCATTCTTCAATGTTCACTTCTAAAGTTTTCATGAAGCCTTGAGTAATCACTCCTCAGGCAAAATCAACCACCACCTCTTCTGTGCTCTCATAGGCTGTGGTCACAATGTGCACAGTGTTTGCATTGACATAACTTGGGGACTTGCCTTTTTTTGGTCTTTCTAACTAGGTTATATTCTCTTTAAGGTCCAAGAGAGGCAAGAATTTGTCTTATTTATCTGTTTAACAGTGTGGCCTGGAGGTGGAGAGGACAGACTCTGGAACCACACTGACTAGTTGGCTTTTGCATTTCCTAGTTCTGTGACTTCTGTGTCAGTTTCCTCATCTGTAAAATGGACGAATTCAAAACCTACCTCACAGAGTTGTTGTGAGAAGTAGATGGATTCATCTATGAAAAGGGCTTAGAAAAAACAATACCTGGCATATTGTATTAGCTTATTATTATTATTATCCCTTTTACATAACATAGTGCTTGGCCCAATGTTATGTAAATTAGCTGCTCAATAAATGTTTGTTGGGTAAATGAAACAATGTTATAACTTATTTTAAAGAACACCTATTCTCAGAGATTAAAAAACAAAATTTTCACATATCCTTACTATAAATTGGCACATTCTGTTTAGTTTAAGTATGCTCTACTTTAAGAAAAAACAACATAGAGAGCTTAGCATTTTGAAGCAGTTGCTTATTACAAAATAAGTAAATAAATATATAGAGTTTGACTTGAATATTTTCTTTTACTATCCACTTCTTTAATATAGATACAGGTGGTTAACTGCTTAACACTTACATATCTCTTCAGACAAACTGAATGCTAATGATGACTGTCCACTAAATTCCACCCATTCATATTTAACATCATAAGCAAGCCAATAAAAGGAGAATATTTAAATTCACAAAATCTGATTTAAATACATTTGTTTTCCAGGAAAAATAAAAGTTCCAGGGGACTTAAAAATTCCCAAAGGACTGTTATGTGGGAGGGCATGGATGATGTCCCCTCAGAGTTAGCAATAAACACACGGTTTCTTTCTTCACATATTCTTCTACACCAGAAAATAAGTCTTTAAATTTGACAACTGGCGATGACTTGGCCAACATTTTTAGGAAGAACACTTCATCCATTTGGGAACTGCCTTTTTTCTTTGGGCCCGTCAGGTTCGTGTCCAGGGAAAGGGAAATGCTGTGTAGTAACTCGATGTTCTATTGTCATTCTTCCTACACCTCCAGGCATTGCATTTGTTATTATTAAATGTCTTGGTGTGCTGTGTCTCTTTGAAAGAGCTGCAGGGGAAACAGCTGGCAGTAAACCATCACTTTGAACAGGCTGTGGCCACATGACACCTAGCTCTGCTCAGTAAATATCCAGAAAGAGTCTGTCTCCCTTGCTCACTGTTCAGCATGGAAACAAGATAAGCAAGCCAGTCCCCTGCTGGGCTCCTGCCCCCATCCTTGCACCCCAGCCATCCCACCTTCCCGTGCACAGGGTAGCTGCGGGAGAGGGGGCATTGTCAGGCCAAGCGGGTGCAATGTAGGAACTGAAAGAGGAGGACAAAGTGGGTGGAAGGATGTGAAACGGAAGGGCGATGGGAGGGAAAATAGGAGCAAGTGAGGGTGAGGGGCTGTCTAAGAGCAACCTTTGCCTCCTGGATGCAAGGGAGTAGGTGGCTATTAATAAAGAGATTTAGGCCAGGTGGAGTGGAGCGGGCAGGGCCTGATTGCTGAGGACAAGTAATTGGTCTTCCTCCTGGTTTAATGCTCTGCTCTGGTGTTCTCTCCCAGATGTTTCTCTGTTGCCATGGCGGCTGGGGCAGGGGTAATGGTCCTGGAGCAGGGGAGATGAGGCTGCAGAAAGCTTTTTGCTCTGTTTGAATACTGATTATAGGAGCTTCCCATTTGGTGCCTCTGGAGCACTTTGGTAATGGGGTTTTAAACTTTTCCATCATCTGCAGCGAGGGCTAGCTTTTACTCACCACAAAGCCTGCGGGCGCTCAGATTATAGAGATAAATCCATGCCTAGACAGTGGGGCTCCAGGGACACTTGCTCCCTGAGAAATTACCAGGGTGTTTGAATACTGATTATAGGAGCTTCCCATTTGGTGCCTCTGGAGCACTTTGGTAATGGGGTTTTAAACTTTTCCATCATCTGCAGCGAGGGCTAGCTTTTACTCACCACAAAGCCTGCGGGCGCTCAGATTATAGAGATAAATCCATGCCTAGACAGTGGGGCTCCAGGGACACTTGCTCCCTGAGAAATTACCAGGGGGGGGGGGGTAGGGGGGCATTAAACAGGGAAGAGGGAGAGGGAATGACAAAACAGGAGATTTTTATGGGTCACCTGTAGTGGCTTTATTTAGAGTAAAAGCCCTTAAGGAAACAGTATGTAAATGTTAGATGAAAAAAATATATACTAGTATACACACACATACACACACACACATACATATACGTACATATATATGCATATACACATAAATATAAGATGTACATCTCCCCTTCCTCCAAAGTTTTAAGGAGTCAGGCCTCTGCAGGAATCTTCAGATTCCTATTTGGGGGGCAGCGGGTGGGAATCAGGAGGACATAACCTACAGCCCCTGGAAGGTAAGCAGTGATGGCATGAAACTTACATCTGTGCCCAGCTTTCCTGGATTAGCAATGCCATTCAAGCTTGCCAACCCACAGAAAATTACAGCAGTTCCCAGCTGCGGCCAGGAGCTCAGTTCCAAGTGCCTGCTGGTTATGTCCCCTCACTGGGGACCTGCATTTCTGCAGACCAGACAAAATGAGGCCTCTGACTGCGAAGGATTAGGAACATCCAACTATTTGGTGGACCTCTACAAAGTGGTTTGTTCCTTCATGGTTTTCACATCATAAAAGGTGCAGCAGGCCTGTGCTATCCACTTGCTTGACATCATAGCCTCATTTCTCTGGGTGCGTTGATCCTCTTGCCAAACAAAACACAACCTGCGCTGGGGCACTGGGCTCTGATTCCTGCCACATGTTCATTTGGAGTCTGATCTGCATGCATCAGAGCCATTTTGCAAACTGTTGTCTGACTCTTACCTCAACCCATAGCAGGAAAAGCACGGAAAACCAGGCTTGTTGGAAACAGGCGTGCAGTTGAGCTGTTTTGCAAACTGTGGTCTGACCCTTACCGCAACCAATAGTAGGGAACAGCAGACTTGTTGGAAGTTTCACTATTGGATAATGTTAAGTCCAAAACACCAGCCATGAATTTAACCCCAGCGCTGGACAAAATCCAGATTAAGATCTGTTCATCTATTCAGTAAATGAGTACTGTGTGTTTCCCAGGTAGTGCACTGGATGGATGGGAGGTGAGGGGCGCTATGACAAATACAATCTCTGCCCTTTGGGAGCAATGGTCTATTGGAAAAAAAAAAGATGGGAAAGAATTAAACAGATGAATCGATCAGTGACAAATTGGGGCCAATGCTATGAAGAAAGCAAGCAAAGTGTTCAGCTGGGGAACAGTTGGGAAGATGGGGCCCACTTCAGGCAGAGGAGTTGGGGGAGGCCTCCCTGAGGAAAGTGTGTAAGTTGAGGATAGAAGTGAGGGTTCCAGTTATGCAAAGAGCAGGTGCCAGGATTCTTCCGAGAGGAGCTCTGGATGGAGTCCCCACATCCTACTCTGGGTCAAAGGGACAGTCACAGTGTTGGGTTTAGTGTGTCACAAGTATATGAAAAGCAGTGCTTTGAACGGGGACATTTTGGGGCAGGGGGCCAAGGAGCAAGCCCTCTTGTAAGACCCTTTTCTACCCCCCTTACCACTGTTTGTCCTCTTTGTGTGGAGAAAACAAAGAGGAATGAACATCTGAGCTGAAGTGAGTGCACTCGGAGCACCTCCCATCTAAAAGAAAACAGATTTCCAATGGATTGGGACTTCATTTCAATATGGCAATTGACACACGTTTGATTTAGAGCAGCAGTTCTCAACCTGTGGGTCG
Organism: Myotis brandtii; assembly: GCF_000412655.1. Taxonomy (NCBI): domain Eukaryota; kingdom Metazoa; phylum Chordata; class Mammalia; order Chiroptera; family Vespertilionidae; genus Myotis; species Myotis brandtii. The sequence continues at coordinate 3,903,569 of NW_005363098.1, read as the reverse complement.
CGACCCCTTTGGGGGTCGAATGATCCTTTCACAGGGGTCGCCTATTTAAATGCCCCATCACGTCAATGAATGGCTATTAGTTTAGAACAGTGGTTCTCAACCTGTGGGTCGCGACCCCTTTGGGGGTTGAACGACCCTTTCACAGGGGTCGCCTAAGACCATTGGAAAACACATATATAATTACATATTGTTTTTGTGATTAATCACTATGCTTTAATTATGTTCAATTTGTAACAATGAAAATACATCCTGCATATCAGATATTTACATTACGATTCATAACAGTAGCAAAATTACAGTTATGAAGTAGCAACGAAAATAATTTTTTTTAAAAAATATATTTTATTGATTTTTTACAGAGAGGAAGGGAGAGAGATAGAGAGTTAGAAACATCGATCAGCTGCCTCCTGCACACCCCCTACTGGGGATGCGCCCGCAACCCAGGTACATGCCCTTGACCGGAATCGAACCTGGGACCTTTCAGTCCACAGGCCGACGCTCTATCCACTGAGCCAAACCGGTTTCAGCAACGAAAATAATTTTATGGTTGGGGGTCACCACAACATGAGGAGCTGTATTAAAGGGTCGCAGCATTAGGAAGGTTGAGAACCACTGATTTAGAGGTTAATTATTGCTCCTTTAAAAACGCAATTTACTTAAGGCCATTTTGTTCTCTTTGTGAAGCAGATTTCAGCTGTTGTTGAAATAAAAAGCTGTTCCGGACAAACAAAGCCAGCATGACCTTTATGTTTATTCTCTTCTAGATGAACTGGGAGGCGACAACCTGAAAGTGTAAGTCTTCCCCACTCCCTCCGGTCCAGCTCAGAGTGAACAAGGACGGTCGGGAAGGGAGCAGATTAGAGGACCATTGGTCCTTACAAGAGTTTTTGTTCCTTGTGGGGACCTTTGCTTCCTGAGCCCCAGAAAACAGCCTGTCGTGGTCTACAGCCTTTGGAAGGATGTCCCTGTCTTCAAACCTCAACCTAGAAGGGCATCTGGGCTGAGGACAGGGTCCTCTGTTCAGAAAACAATCTTTTTTCTGATTCCCGCTGACAATTCCAAATGCATTGTAAATATTCTGACGCTGGGTGGTTTTCAAAGAATTTGCTTCATTTATTTGGATTAAAATTTTTATCACCAGGAAAGATACTTCAGCTGGTATTATGGAAGGAGATCCCTGGTAGAAGGGGAATGGAGGGGAGAGGAAGAAAGATCGGAGGGAGCGGGGAAGTAGAAGATTTACCACAGGAGAATGTTCTAGAGCGATGCCCACATCCTCCTCCAGCCTCCACCCCAACCACAGCAGCCCTACTCAGACACTTGGCTTGCTTCCTATTCAAGGTGTAACACCTTGGCAGCTGTTCAGAGTTGGTGATCCCCCTCCTCCTCCCCACCTCCATTAACCAGGGGCTTCTTTCTCCAAACTGGGTGCCCTAACCCTCTAAACCCTGGCAAGTGAGGGCAGTGGATTTCTGAAAGGAACTGCTCACTTTCTCCAAGACAGAAAAGCATGGGAATTGAAGGGAGAGGTGATGCAAGCAATTCGTTGACTGTAGCCTCTTGACTTGGGGGCAGTGATCAAAAACACCAAAGAAAGGGAAGTGAAATTGAGCAAGGTGAAGTTGCTAAATGTGGCAACTCCCTGGAGGAGTTGTGTGCTCCCCTGTGTGCCTTCCGGGAAGCAGTCTCCGGTTCCCTTTTACCCCCTCCCCTAACCCCCCCTCTCCCCCCTCGCTGGGTTGTGCTGGGTTATGCGCCCTCCATTTTTGAATCAGTGGTAGGTCAAGATTGTTCTTATTTTCTCCCTATTAGAGTTTGGTACATTTGAACAGGGCACACGCTCAGCCTACCCTGGAGTGTAAGGCACTGAATCAAGTTCATCTTCCTCACAGTCAACATGCTAGACTCCCCCACAGAAATTCAGCCCACCATACCTTTCTTTCTTTCAACAAGATTTTTGCTCTCTTTCTAGCCCTATTTTTGAGGAAGATACACCCTCTGTTATGGAAATAGAGATGGAAGAGCTTGATAAATGGATGAGCATGCATAGAAATGGTATGTGGGAACCTTGTTTTTCTGTCCTCTCTACTCACAGAAGGCTGCAACAGCTTTGTCAATCCCCCATAAATCCTGGAGTGGAACCGCGTGAGCCCAGTCCACATACACTCTGGTACACACAGATAACACACTTGGGTCTGACCGCCCTTAAGTATTCAGTTCAATAACCGCATCATTGCCGTTTGTTTTTATTTTTGTACAAGTTTTTCAAATGATCTTTTTCAAGAAGAAAATGGTCTTTTTTTCAAGCAAGGAAATTGGAGTCTAAATTATCTGGAAAAAGTTAGCTTTTGGCCTCACCTTATATTTAGAGATTTATGATTTTGATCTGTATCTGGTTATAAACTTTGTCAAATATAGTTGACAGATCGGTGCTGTCCAATACAATAGACACTAGCCATATGTGGCTTATTGAGATTAAAATTTTGAAAGTAAAATTTTAAATACTGTTCCTCAGTCACTCTAGCCACATTCTGAGTACTCAGTAGCCACTTGTGGCTAGTGGCTACTATAGTGAAAGTCTAGAACATTCCCATCACTGTAAAGAAAGCTGCTAACATAAATAGTAATATGAATGTCCCCATATAACCTAATTTCCAATTGATATCTGGCAGTAATTGCAGTATATGTTCCTTAGTTTTCACTAAATATTTGGACTTAAAAATAATGACAGCTGTTTTTCTAATTTCTTTAAAAAATCAATAAATTATTTTTAATGCTCAGCCTAAATTAATAAAATCCACTATTTATACTGTCATATCATTTGTATTTTTAACACTTACCATAAAAAATACCCCAGGGTCTGTCAGATTCAACAATCTACAATGGAGTTTATATAACTTAAAGATTTGTTATTAGAATTATTGTACCAGAGGCTTATCAAGACCAGTTTTCCAAAAGATTAGAACCACTTAACTAACTTGCACAATTTTGAACAGTTTTTCGTAATCCAATATTGAGGATTGAATGGCTCTGGAAAGCTTGTGAGGAAAGGAAACAATCCTTAAAGTAGATTCATTTTGTTGTTTTTAGTTTATAAAAGTAAAATACATACACAGTAGAATTTAGACAATTCAAAAAAAAAGTAGGATGAAAAAGAATCCCACCACTCAAAAACGACCTCTCTTAAAATGTTGGTGTATTCCCTTTTGTTCCTGAGATCTGTTAAATACAAAACCATGATCCTGGTACACTGACTAAAAGCATAAAATAGGGGAAAGGCATTTCTATTCGACACTAAAGCAGTTATTTTGACACATAGGTGATAGGCCCAATAGTTCTTTATTTCCCTTAAAAATGGCAGTGGTGTAACAGAATTCTGATGACTTTAAGGTTAGCTGCCCCCCCACTTTACCTGCTTCTTTCTGATGGTGCATCCTGATTGGAGTCATTCTCCCGGCACATCAGGACCTCAGGTGAAGCCGTTTTATTCCAGCGTGTATCCTGAATCATGCAGATTCAGGCTTTTGGAGCCACAGTGGGGTTCTGCAGAGACTGAATGACCAAGCCACCATTATCTGTGCCCTTTCCAACAGGGCCAGAGGCACACAGAAGTCTTATATCTGTGCTTTAGTGCTTTGTCCATTTCAAGAGCCTTGCCACCATTAATCTCTGAACCTCTGCAACTCCCTGGTGAGGCCATTTCTGCACATACAGACTGGGGAATTGTGAAGTTTAACTGTGTGAGTTTTGTGGATAGAAAATAGAATTTCAGTGACTAACAATGCGTTTGCTTTCATTCTGTCCTAGCCGACAGTGAATGTTTACCTACTTTAAAAGAAGAAAAGGAATCAAACCACACCCCAAGGTACTTCTAATTTCTGCCATAGATTCCATGTGCATACCGGGAGGGGATTGGAGACCATAGCAGAGCACGTTTGCTCACCTTCTCTGTGCCTGTACATTTTATGTGACATTTTCCATGGCTGCATATGTGTGCAGTGTGAAGAAAAGGAAGTGTGAGTTTGGGAAAATAGAAAGGCACAAAGTAAATAGTTACTCTTTATCTTTAGAAATAATTTAGTGTTGACATTTTCTTGCCCTTCTAAAGAGACACTGACTTTTAAGTCCGCTTCTGTTTTAGTTGTAAAACTCTCTGATTATAACAAACTGTAGGTTTGTTTATCTTGGATGAGTAGATGTTCAGTAAGGAAAATAGAGATGATAGTCTCAAAGGGGGTAGCTGAAAACAGGAGTGAGTAAAATGAACAGGAAAGAAGGGAGGGAGAGAGAGGGAGGGAGGAGCGAGGGAAGGAGGGAGGAAGGGAGGAAAAGAGGGAGGAGGGAGGGAGGAAGGGAGGGAGGAAGGGAGGGAGGGAAGGAGGGAGAGAACCCCATCTGGATGGGATTATTATATGAGAGAAATTAAAGGAGAATTTTAAAAAAACATTTCATTCTACCACTAGGTGGCTCTGCTTGATAGAAAATTCTAGTGCATGGGGCTTGGGTGTCTTAGCATTCCACAATCTCATTTAAATTATATTATCTTTTGTGAGGATAGAAATGACCATGTTTGAGGTGTTTTGATAAGAGAATTGTCTGGTCAGGACGTGGGAAGCGCTCACAGGAAACAGGATTGACCGTTTCAGGCAGGGACCTGCTGCACAGAGCACTGCTGTGGTTTGGAAGGCACCGCACTGTTGGCAGAGGTGACTCGAGAAGACCAACGAGCAGAGAACTTGACTGAGCCCATGACTGAGACATTACACTTCTGTCGGAATAAACAGAATAAACGTTCAGAGCAGGATAAATAGCACCCACCTTCGCTCCCTCCATGCTGACCAGAGGTCCTGTGCCAATCACCCTGAATGCCTCCTCAGCGCAGTCACTTATCACTGGGGCCCTAGGTCAGAGCATTGCAGGAAAAGACTGATTGTTGGATCAATCAGATGTTTGTCTTTTGGAACCTTAATCTGCACCTTCCCCTAAACCTTACCGAAGAAGTCACTATTCTATATCTGTCCCCACAACAAACCACCACAATCTTTCTGAGGCGACCTCTGCTCTGATACAGAGGTCTATATATCTTATGGCAGATGTTACCTGTTGTTACCTCACCAGGTATTTGCATGTTAAAATGTATTGCTGCTTCAGAAAAGATTCTGTCTTATCTAAATGAGACACCAGATATTAATAAACAGATAAGAGAAAAAATGCCCTATGTAATACTCTTTGTAATACTTTAAGCAATAAAAAAAAAATGCTAGGGGGAGTATCACAAAGGACATTACAAAGGAGTATTTCCCCTGCATTTTTATCTTACCTAAAAGTGGGCCACTAGGTATGTCCAGTATAGGGCTCAAGTCATTATCCCCCAAATTCCCCGTTGGCTTTTACCAACGTGAGTCACCTTTCCTCTACCATTTAAGCAGTTACAGGTGACTCTAATGCTTCAGAAAGTATATCATAGTCACTGAGGTCAAGCCTTGCCCATCCTCCTGCTAATGATGACTTCTAGAGTCTGTTTGCAGAGTTCAGCCCTTCTTGATGCTGGAAAGTCAGCCTGACATAGAAGCTGTTATATATTGTCGTTTGTGCTTTTGGGGAAAGGGAGTCCATCTGGTCACCCTCCTAAACTTAATGCTTCACTTTGTGTGCAGAAACTTTGACCCTTCAACCTTCTCTTGTTAGGGTTCATACTCGCAGGTCTTTCTGAACTTTTCCCACATATCCCATTGGCCAGCCCTGTCCTCGTTGCAGGGACATTTCCCCCTGGGCTGTGGAATTTAAAAGTTTGCATAGGATTTAAATAAGGGCCAGAGATGTACAAAGTATATGGGGAATTTATATTATGGTTTTCATGTTTCTAAAAATTTCAATAGGAAAAGACAAAGGAATTGTAGGGGAGGCGGAGTTCTAGATTCTCATTTCTCCCATTATCACCTTCTACTGCAAGTCATACTTGTTATGTGCCAGGCATTGTCTGAGGTATTGGTAACAGTGTCAGTGGAATAGTGTCCAAGGGGTGGGGCTGGTTGGTGGGAGAGGTCTGCCTTAGAGTTGGAGAGATTTCATCACTGACATTGTTAAGCATTGCCAGCTCATGGTGATAACAAAGAACAGACCCAATGAGTTGGTTTCATTGTTGTTTAAATTTTCTAAAGAATGCCCTCCCTCATTGTCTACTCTACCCTCACAACACCTTCCTGAGTGCCACTAGATAGTGATAAAAGCAAGAAAGGTAGAGTCCTTTTTATTTTGGTGCTTACAGGCTAGCCAGCCTCTTCCTTCTTCCCAAGGCCTTTATATTTAGACAATTTCCTGAAAGCTTGGTGTTTTTATCTCTGCAAGCTTAGAACAACCATAGAAAAGAAATTGCAAATATTAGCCAAGTGCCCATCTTCTTTCCCTGTATGCCTGTTGCCCACAGTAACATCATCTATATATATAAAAAGCCATTGACCAGAACACTGTCACGACCAGAATGACTGGTCGCTATGATGCCCACTGCAGCCAGTGAACCGGCCTGATCAGGGGGTGGAGCCAGCTGGCCAAACTCCCGCAGCCCCTCCCCGCAGCTGGCCTGGCCCTGATCGATCGGGGTGGGCCCGCTGGCCAACCTCCCGCTGTCTCCTCCTGGTCCTGACCCGCTGATTGGATCTGGGCCAGCTGGACACCACCTGTGCATGAATTTGTGCATTGGGCCTCTAGTTGGAAAAGATTAGGGGGAAAATTAGATTAGGTACCCTCCAAGTGGATTTATAATTTTGTAAGTACAGTAATAACAACAAGACATTTGTATAGATAGCATTTTCTATATGTCCAATGCTTAGGTGTTTTTTGTTGTTGTTGTTTTTTTGTTAATCCTCACCCAAGGATATATTTTCCATTGATTTTTAGGGAGAGTGAAAGGTGGGGAGAGATAGGGAGAGAGAGAGAGAGAGAGACATGGATGTGAGAGAGACACATGGATTTGTTGTCTCCCACACATGTCCCAAGAGGGGCCTGGACTAGAACCTGCAACCCAGGTATGTGCCCTTGATCAGGAATTGAACCTGAAACCCTTCGGCCAATGCTCTAACCACTGAGTAGCATAGCCCAGGGCAAGATAACTATTGTTTATTGATTCATGTCTGAATGCAATGGCATTAGAAAAATGAATCACTTCAATATTTTTCAGAAAAATCCAGGTTAGTTTAATATAATATATTTTTTATTTCTTCCTGTTTCTTCCCTTCTCTTTGTCTTTTTTTTTTTTAGAAAGTACAATTGTTGATGTAATTTTTCAAAATACATTTATTGAGCACCTAATATGTGTCTGGCACTGTCTACATCATGCCAAGACAACCAGTTAAAAATGAAATAATTCATCTGCATAAACCTGCAACTCAGAAAGGTTAATTGACTTGTCCAAGTTTACACAATCAGTTTATGATAAAGGTTAATCTAGAGAAGAGTTTCTTTTAAAACTGCATTTTTCCTTTTCTTTTATTAGTTAAAATAAGAGATATTCCATAAATTAAAAGACAAATTAGAGACAAAAAACAACAATAACCCTTAGCAGCAAGAAAGCCAGCCCCCATGAAACTAATACATGAAAGAATTTGGCAGATGATATGTTCATCATGTAGTGCAGTCGTTGACAAGACCTGAACCATTAATTGCAAGACAACAGGCTTTTTGCATGAACTATTTCGGCCTCTCCACTCAAGTAAATCTCTGTGGCCACTTCCAATTATTTTCTTTGTTTATGATCTCTTTCGTCTTTTCCTCTCTAGTCCATCAAAAGTCATAAGTCAAGAAGGATTGAATAGTAAGTGTATTAAGTGCCAACTGGCTTCCCTTAAATCTAAGCTAAGTATTATGAGGGATACAATGGGACAGTTTACAATCCTACGAGATGATAACCTCAAGTAACACTGTTAAAATGCAGGTGTGTGGGGAGGGGGGTGGGAAGATGTACTAAATTTAACAAACCACAGCATTGCTTGAATAGTGGCCCAGATTAAGTCTACACTATGAGCATGATCTATGTGCTCTGGACTAACTCTAGGCCTGACTCTGATGTTAGCCAGATGCGTGACCTCTGTAATTTCACCCGGACCAGGCCTCTTTCGGGAAGGAGATGGGACATTATATTGATGCAGAGAAAGGGAGCATGATCTAATTGTTACGTGACTTTGTGCTAAACTGAATTCCGCACTTTCCAAAAACCAAGTTAGAGAGCATCATATCGCAAGAAAGGTTTAGCGTAGGTTTATTGTCATCTTCGGAGAGAGGGGAACATTAACTGTGGTCATAAAGAGGGATTGTTACACGATAAACTGATCAGAACAAAGATGGCTTATCTGATCCTGATGGCAACAAAGGGGCAGTTATGAAACAAGGTGTCAGAGCTGCATCTGTCCTCATTTAACTGGTAGCGTTCCAATTAAGTGCTTTCTTAAAAATAATTAGATGATGCTTTTTAACCATTCAATTTGTTTTTCTAGTTTGTAGGCTTGTTACTACACAGGCTTTGGGGAAAGCTGTCCCATATTCTTAAAATATCTATATACACTCCAAGAAAAATTACTCACTAATGTTACCGTCATAAATAAGTTACTAAGACCTAACCAATTAACATCAAGGCAAGCAATAGAGGTCTGAAGCAAGATCACTTATTTTATTTGTTGCAATTCTGGGGCAGCTTGCCAAGATATTTTTAACAGGGAACTCTAGAATCTGCCAGAGTTTAAGAGGTCTGGGCTTATTTGATTATTTCACAGAGATGATAAATAGCCACAAAGACAGCAGGAAGCACATCTAACTAAATGAAGGAATGCGTGAGAGGGAGAATGCCTCCAGGCTCAGATGGCAGGCCAGATCCCAGGTTCTTGACTTACTAACAGGCTGTGGAACCACTGCTGAAAGTTTGCATGTGAGAGTTGCGACACTGGGAATGACACGATGCCCCACAGCTGAAGCAACTTGTACCCACATTGGGACTGTCCCGTGTCATGGGGTCTGTCACATTGCTCAGGGTTCGCAGAGCTGTAGTAGGAAGCGCCATGCATGAGCTCCTGAGCTCTTTGGTGCTTTAAGTAAGTGAGTTCTGGTTGGTGGGCAGTGTCACACACTAAGCCTTCAAAATGCTTGTAGAGTGTTCTAAAGAAACCACATGTAAGCACATTCTGATCAGAAATCGAAAGATTGTTCCAGAAGATGGTTTCTTAAAGCCTTTGGATATTTGGAGCAATGTTCCAGCTCCTGTTTCACAGACAAATATTTGCTAGTGTAGAATCTTCAAAATAAGAATAGCATGCAGTCTATGGCCATACCACCCCAAACACACCCCATCTTGTTTGATCTCTGAAGCTAAGCAGGGTCGGGCCTGGTTAAAACTTGGATAGGAGACTGCCTGGGAATACCAAGTGCTATCGCTTAAAAACGAATAATAATAACGTGCATTCAAGTGCCTGTATGTTAGGCCTGGGGTATAGTACTTTACCTACATTTTCTCATATGTTCTTGCTATCGCTTAAAAACGAATAATAATAACGTGCATTCAAGTGCCTGTATGTTAGGCCTGGGGTATAGTACTTTACCTACATTTTCTCATATATTCTTTTTCTTAAAATTTATCTTTATTGTTGAAAGTATTACAGATGTCCCTGTTTTTCTCCCTTTGACCCTCTCCACCCCACACCCCTCTCCCTTCAACCAGGCCTTCACCACACTATTGCCTGTGTTCATAGATTATGCATATAATATATACATATAAATTCTTTGGTTAATCTCTTCCCTCTATGCCCCCCCACCCCTTCCCTCTGAGAGTCTCATTTATTCTGTACAACAACCTTATAAGGTACATGGTATTATTAGGTATGTTTTGCAGATGAGATGAGAACACAAAACTGAGGCTAAGAAAGGCTAACTTGCCCAAGGTCACACAACAAGGAAGTGGCTGAGCCCTGGTTCAAGATCCGGCCATCGGATCCGGTGCTCTATCTACTAGGCCAAAAAGCCACTGTTAGCACATCCAGCATTCATACTACCATAAAAGCAACACAAGATGTGAAGTACCCAGGCATAAACATAACCAAAAAATGCATGGGATAACATAAAAAGAAATTGTTCAAATTTTAATTAAAAATTGTTAAATAAATGGAGAGACATACTGTGTTTCTGAGTGAAAGGATTTTCATTTTAAATCATTTTAAAATTTTATCATTTTAAAATCAACCCTGTCTCTTAAAGATCCCAATGAACATTTGATCTGGAAGAATCACTGTGTATAAATAGCCAGGACAATTCTAAAAGAAGGAAAAAGTAATTGTGAGATAGTGGGGAGGGGCCAGGATTTGCAGGGAACATGCTCCAATAATTACAGCTATGTACACACAGAACCAAATAAGAATTATTAATGGAATCGAATTTAATAACAATAAAATAGCCTCAAGTATATGTAAATCTCTAATATATTATAAATGTAGTATTTTACAGCAAGTGGATAATTTAATAAATAGTTTTTGGACAACTAACATTTGGCAGGGAAACTTAAAACCCTACCTCACACTTTATTTATTTTTAATATATTTTTATTGATTTCAGAGAGGAAGGGAGAGGGAGAGAGAGATAGAAACATCAATGATGACAGAGAATCATTGATTGGCTGCCTCCTGCACGCCTCACACTGGGGATCCAGCCCGCAACCCAGCAATGTGCCCTTGACTGGAATCAAACCTGGAACCTTCAGTCTACAGGCCGACGCTCTATCCACTGAGCCAAACCAGCTAGGGCCCTACCTCACACTTTAAATAGACCCCAGATAAATTTCAATATTAAAGATAAAGAAAAAATATAGAAAAATTATAGGTAAATATTATTATAATTTTAAGGTAGAGACTAGTTTCAAAGCATGACACAAAATCAGAAACCATATCAGGAAATGATAGCCTTAACTACATTAAAAACTCAAATTTTCTGTACTTCAAAAACCACTGTATATAAAATTAGAAGGAAAATGACAAAGTGGAGAAAAGTGCTTGTTCATGATGAACAAAAATATTATTATTAATACACAAACTAATAAAAAAGAGAATTGATCCATTTTAAATATGAGCAAAGTATCAATAAGCAATTCAGAAAAAGAAATTAAATGACCAACAGCGCTTTGAAAAAAATGTTTATTCTTTCTAGAAATAAATAATAATGAAAGAAAAACTAAAGGTAAATACCGTACTATTTTCACCTATTAGATTTACCAAAACAGTAAAAATAATAAAATCCAGTATTGGAGAGGATGTGGGGGAAAGTATATTTCCCTAAAGGAAAGTGTTGAGAGAAGGTAAATCATACAGCAGGCTAGTCAAGCTTTAAAATTGCAAATATTTTAAACCAGCAATTCTTCTTCTAGATATTTATGCAAAGCTTAATAATTAGAAGTGTGCAGCAATTTTATAATAAATAAAAACTAAAAATTGGAAAAAGCCAAAATGTTTAACAATAAACTTATGGGTTAAAAAAAACATATTTGGGGGTCTAGTGATAATGGAATTCTCTGTAGCCACTAAAAAGATACTTTATATTTACTAGCAGGAAAAGATGCCTATATGTGAATCAGAGTGAGGAAAACAGATTATCACACACTATGCACAATATGATCCCATTTTTGTACAAAAAGAACATATATCATTATCACAGAAAAAAGTTTGGAAGAGTAAATAGCAAAATGTTAAGTGTAGTGAGCTTTTTAATATTTTTGTTTTGCTTATTTGTACTTTCTATTTTTTCAACTATGAATATGGATTGGTGTTATCCTATCAATTAGAAGAGTAATATGCAAATTGACCATCACTCCAACACACAAGATGGCCGCCCTCATGAGAATAATCAACATGACCTGGTATCTCCTTAGTCAAAGATGGCCAGCAGGGGAGGGAAGTTGTGGGCGATCAGGCCAGAAGAGGAGGGCAGTTGCAGGTGACCAGGCCAGCAGGGGAGGACAGTTGGGGGGGACCCAGGCCTGAAGAGGAGAGCAGTTGTGGGGGACCAGGCAGTCAAGGGAGGGCAGTTGGAGGTGACCAGGCCTGCAGGGGAGGGTAGTTGGGGGCAACCAGGCCTGCAGGGGAGGACAGTTGGGAGCGAACAGGCTGAGCTGAGGGACACCCCCACCCCTGCATGAATTTTGTGCACCAGGCCTCTATATAATTAATATCACTTCTATTATAACTGCTGGACATGGCTCAGTGTTGTGCTCATTCCTAGCCAGCTTTGTCATACACTCAGCTTAGAGCAGCAGAAATTTTAAGGTAAACAAAAGGAAAACATGCAACTGAGAGACTCATCTGTGGAGATGAACTCTGGATTTTAGAAATCTTATCTTGCTACCACCAATTTCCAAGAAATGAAACTTTTTGGTCCAGTTTAGGAGTTGCTCAGGGTAATCTAAGTGAAGTGCATTATTACATCTACTCTTCAGATTTAAAAAGATAAAAAAAACCCTGGCTGGTTTGGCTCAATGATTAGAGCCTTGGCCCTCGGACTGAAGGGTCTCGGGTTCGATTCTTGGTCAAGGGCATGTACCTTGTTGCAGGTTTAATCCCCGGTCCCTGGTCAGGGTGAGGGAGACAGCCAGTAAATGTCTCTCTCACATCGATGTTTCTCTCTCTCTCTCCTTCCTACCCCCTCCTCCCTCCCTCCCACGCTCTCTCTAAAAATCATTGGAAAAAATATCCTTGGGTGAGAATTAGGGAAAAAAGGGTCTTAATTTTCAATTAGGCTTCATTTTAAATAAGTTTTGCTACAGAAGTTGTCCTTTTGACAATGTCTGCCTTCCCCCTTCTTTCCCATTGATCATCCCTCCTTATCACAACCTCTTCCCCATCTTCATAGCACAAACACACACACAATGCTTCCCTCCTTTTTCATGGATCTACCTATCAAGTTGCTTCAGAGTCCTTTTTGGAACACCGGGTGTTTCACGGAGCAGGAGAGCACCGGAGCAGGAGTCAGAAGAACAATCTATTGCAGACTACATACGCCTATAAACTAAGGAGACACCAGGTCATGTTGATTATTCTCATTCAGGCACTTCCTTGGAGACAGAGGTCGCTTCAAGTTCAGATGTGCTAGGATTTGAGTGAAGGGACACCAAAGTGCAGAGAGATGTGGAGGAGAGGTAGAGTGGCCTGCCTTCCAGGAGACTTGAATGGTGGCTTGGTCCTACTGGGGAAAAGCCAGGTATGTGGCAGAGATAGCCACGCTAGAAACAAAGCACAAGTTAGCCAGCCAGCATGGTCATGTCCAAATACCACATCCATAATGAATGTCAACTCACACCCCAGGGTGCCTGATGATCGGATTCTAAAGGACACTGAGAGGGCACCTCCAGATCCTGTTGATATGAACAAAATGGGCTTGGGGGGTAGGGGAAATCCTGCCAGGGCCACAAACTCAGGGAAAACAACACATGGACATTTTTTTAAAAGGAAAAAAAAAAGGCAATTGGCATTTATGCATAGAGAATGGGATTAGATTTAATTAAAAGGGGAACCCCTGACTCCATCTGGTTCTCTCCACGTCAGCACTAGGGAAGGATATTAGAGCAACAGTTAGGGATTATTTCTTGGCCTTCATGAGTTTTCTTCTCGGATCAACTAAAATATCCTAATTGACTTTTGTTTTAGAAATTGTAAACTGAAGGCTGTTGGCTTGCTGACTGTTTATGCTCTCATGAGTCACCTCCATGGTGAAGTGACCAGCTCTGGGTAGCTTCTTGGAAACACACAACTGTTCTGTGTTTTTTTTGCAGTGATAATGAATCCTAAAACTGAATGGTGCTAATGTTCTCCAAGAGGAGCAGCCCGGGGGGAGCCCGCTGGGCCTGCCAACAGAGGATGAAGAGGATACAGGTTTAATTAATTTCAAATCAACATAGACACAAGAACCTTCTGCTGCTTCTCCCAACGCCCACTCTTCTGAAGGATGGCATCACCTGTACTTGGAAGAATGTGCTGTTGAGAAGTCCAAGGAAAAGGCCTGGCTGACATCCATCGCCGAGGGTGGAGGAGCCATAGGATACATTCGCCTCTAATCAAAGGGTGTTCCCTCCTCTCAGCCAACCTCTCATGGACTGCATTCACTCTGGCCATGCTCTCTGCGTCCTTGTTACCTTTCTGCCTCATTCCTCAGGGTTTAAATCAGGCAGCTGTTTTATCTGTTTCCTTCTGGGTCACACTGTTACCTAATTAGCTTTGGATAATTTCCTCTGATTAGTCAAGTGGTAGGTCAACTGCATTCAGCAGGAAGGTTTCTCAAGGCGAGTGTCTCACGCTCAGAGAAGACAGCAAACAAAGCAGGTGTTTTACTGTCTACACTATCCCAGGAGGTTGGTAAACTGGCTTCTACCTGTCAGGAGGATGCAGCGAGAGTCCACAGTCCTGAGATGTTGTTTGGTGACCTGTGGACCCACATCAGCTAGATCGCGTCACTCTTGGGAACTTCTCAGAGGCATGGGAATCTTCGATGGAAGAGCAAACGTTTTCTTTCTCAGCTAAAATCCCCTACTTTGTCCTCAAAGCTCATTTAAAAAAAATATTTTATTGATTTTTCACAGAGAGGAAGGGAGAGGGATAGAGAGCTAGAAACATTGATGAGAGAGAAACATCTATCAGCTGCCTCCTGCACACTCCCACTGGGGATGTGCCCGCAACCAAGGTACATGCCCTTGACTGGAATCGAACCTGGGATCTTTCAGTCCGCAGGGCAACGCTCTATCCACTGAGCCAAACCAGTCAGGGCCCAAAGCTCATTTTTGTTCTCACTACAGCTCCCTTGCATGTAGTATATAGGTAGGGAGAGTGGGTGGTGGGGTCATCTGCCACCTTTGTATGTCTCTGAGATCTTTAAGGTCACTTGAAACAAGCAAAACGGGAATAGCAAATATCTGTGGCCAATGTCACTTATCTCACTCGGTGTTGGGACACGCTTCATGTCCTCTCATCTCAGCTTTGCAGGAAGTCACTATCAGCCTGTCAGAGATGACATTCTGCGTGATTTCTACGTGGTATTTGTTGACATCCTCGCGCTAGAGGAAATGGCACAAAATGCAGAAGGGCCTGTTTATCACTCCCACTCATGTACTATCAATCTCCAGTTAATCCTTAATTTTCAAATTCTGACCTTTAAAGCAATCTAGCAAATGGGGAGTCCTCAGGTCATCTACGCCACCTGATATTTTATTCCAGGAAAGAAACAAAGAATAAAAGCTTTGTTTATTTTCCTGCTTCCCATATACACTAAGGGGAGATAAGGTTCACCAAACATCTACTGCTGAATCTGGGGCCTTGTGTTTGAAAGGCTGTGTTAACGCATAACAAAACCCGGACCCTCCTCCCTGTCAGAATCCCTTACCTAGTATGTGCCTCCTGAACTATGCCCTTACCTTTAAAGGCAGGCTTCCAAATCAAGGAGGTCTTGCCCCACAGTGAACAATAGAACTGTCTGGCTGTGTTTAACCACCGCTATTCTGCTATCCTGGCACTGCACAGAGCTCTGGCAAAAGATGGTCTTCGTGGTATCTAACTTCAACAGATTTATCTGTCATATTCTCTTTGGGACATCCTAATATGGCATTTTTTGTTTGTCTCCACTGCTGTTTTACATATTCATGTTCAACTTGTGGTCCACAACTTGTGATTCTCAGATAGTTATGCCAACATTGCCACTTTCTGAATCACCATTTCTGCCTATTTTGGTTATTTTCAGTCTGTTTCTCATCAATGTGTGACTCTCAGAAGAGTCTCAGTTCTTTCTCTAAGTAGCTAAGATTTTTGCTGAACACTTTGACCTGTAAATTTCACCCAACTCAATTAGATAATGGACTTTAGAAGTTTTGAGAAGTATAAGGGTCTTGGAATCTTACTTTAATGAGATTCAATGAAGCAATATTTTTATGATCTTTTAAAAATATTCTCATTCACTATTTAAAATAACTTCAAATTCTAGAAGAAGCCAACTTCAGCAACATGCCATTGAGTTTATATCTGAAAAATGTACTAACCTCTATAATTGCACAGTGTATATGTTTAAAAATATAGTTAATTCTGGCAAGATATATGAAATTAGTATGGGTCAAACAGTCAAGGGTCAGTTCCAGCATCCTGTGTCTTTTTTTATTACCATCCAATTAATAGGTATCATAGGTTTATGTCAAGAAATGTCAAGAAATTTTAAACCCAAATTTAATTTTATATTTCAGATTATTGTTTGTGAAAATCTCATTAATTTGCCCCCAATTGGGTAGCCAATCAGAACAAAATCTGACTAGAATATTTTAGAGATATATATTTTATTGCATTTTTGTACATTTTAAGCACACTAGGTTAATAACATTGCCTCGTTGAACTCCTAAGGAAACTTGTTAGGTTTTGTTTGTTTGTTTGTTTTAGGAAACTTGTTGTGTTGTGGATATTTTTCCATTGATTTTTAGAGTGAGTGGAAGAGAGAGGGAAAGACAGAGAAACATCGATGTGAGAGAAACACATCGATTGGTTGCCTCCTGCATGAACCCCGACCAGTGCCCGCAACTGAGATACATGCCCTTGACCAGAATCAAACCTGGGACCCTTCGGTCCCAGGCTGAAGCTCCATCCACTGAGCAAAACTGGCCAGGGCAGGAAACTTGTTTTAATGAGTATGTAAAAGTGTCTACCTTAACCCAGTGATGTGACTTCTCTAAGAAGGTCATTGTCATTCCAAACACGAGCACACAGCATTGGATCAACCTTGACATCCATGGAGTGACAGATACTTCCACTGACACCCTCACAGCTCTAGCAATGGAAACGGGTGCTTTAAAAAATACTTCTACCTACTCATTTATTTTGGTTGTTTAAACTATCAGTTTGCACCAGCTCAGAAAGAAGGCCTTTTGTTGAGTAAACATAAAATGGAAACTGTGGTTTCAACTTCTGTCAGGATTAGTACAAATTCTGAATATAGTGGAGTGACAAGACATGGTTTTACACTGGGAAGACACTGCTAAAATTCTCAGTGTGGGTAAAAGATTGAATTAAAAAAAATTTTAAATTACACATGGCACTTTTTCACATTCAGAAGACACTCTGGGTGAATTCTGGGGTTTCCATTTAGCATCTATTGTAGACAGTCCAGAGTAGCTTCACTCATAGATTACATTATTTGGATCTTACAATAACCAGAAGAGTCACTGTATATTAGTGAGCAATGGAATTAGTCAAATTGGTTATTAATAGTGTCATAACCAAATGACCTATTATTGTTATTATTATTATTTTGAGAAGTTCTTTGACTTTGCCTTTGTCTTATCTAGCACCAAAATTTTATTTTCCTCTTAGTCCTTTCGAAGGTGGTTATTTGTAGATACCTGGTGGCTTTTTTTGTTTCGTTTGTCTTTTGCCCTGTTACCTTTTATAAATAATATGTTCATGAGATAGCAATCCATACAATTATATAAAATAAAACTTTTTTTTTTACCAACTCCATAGATGCTTTCAGCTCTTTTTGAAATGATATTTTAAGAAGTTACATTCCTAAACCAACATGCTTATTGTAACATCAATACTTTAATTTCAGTTCTGTACAAGATTATAAATATGATGTTGAACTATTTGAGACAACCCACAGTGGATGGGTTCTTTTTACAATTGAACTTCAGGTTCAGGGGGACCCGTGAATCACACGCTGAGCTCACACCACATTATCATCATTGGCCTTTGGTGCTTTATAAGTAAGTAACTGGACATTTTACAAAAAGCATATTCCTCACATTTTTCACTTCTTTGGTCAGCATGAATGGACTAAATGAATGATATATGGATACTACAAACAGCAAGCAATCAATGAGAGTAATCATGTATTACTCTGACTTAGGTGAAACCCCTGAAATTATAACTAACATCAGGAACATGGGGAACTCTGTAAGTTTAATAAATGCCAGCTTTCAGAAAGAGCAGGGATTGTGGTTATTCAACAAGTTCAAAACTAATCTGGTAGATCAGTAATAATTTAGTATGTGTGCATCCTGCTTTTAAAGTTTAGCATGAGCCTGGCTGGTGTGGCTCAGTGGTTGAGCATCAATATATGGAACAGGAGGTCACGGTTCAATTCCAGGTCAGGACACATGCCCGGGTTGCAGGCTCAGAAGGTAGCCAATGATTCTCTCTCATCATTGATGTTTCTATCTCTCTCTCCCTCTCTGAAATCAATAAAAATAAAGATAAATAAAGTTCAGTGAGAATAATGTAAAAAACAAACTCCACTATATTAGACTTCCTCATTTTACAAGCATGTAAGGTATTTCCTCAGGAGATCAGTAAGATCATCAGATGTTGTGTTTATCACTTGGCTTTTGTCCCAGCAACATAAAAATTCTACTTTGCAAGCCTCATCTAAGAAATGGTCCCATTGCTACTGATTAGAACTGATTTGCAAAACTATCAAAGTTTAAAGACTGATTGAGGCTCGAGGCTTTTTCCTCCAAACTTGCATGCTGAGAATAATATATATATAACAATATTTTTCCTCTATGACTTAGGGCTTTATTAATGTCAGGTATTCATATATATATTTATGTATAAATTATTTAATTCTCAGCTGCATGGTTTTTAATAAAAATAAATAAGTGCATACATGTTTGTATGCTAAATTACTCATTTGGTAGAGATAGACTGAAAACTGTTTCTAAATTTAATCTTCTATAATAATAAAAGCATAATATGCTAATTAGACCGGACAGCCGACGACCTTTCAGACATCATTCTGGACATACTTCCGGATGAAGCCGCCATGGCAGAGGCTGAGGTAGAGGCAGTTAGGGGCAATCAGGCAGGCAGGAAGAGTGGTTAGGGATTATCATGCAGGCAGGTGAACAGTTAGGGACAATCAGGCAGGCAGGCGAGTGGTTTTTTTCCATCTTTCTCTCTCTTTCTCGTTCTCTGCACCCTCTCACAATCTGGGACCACTGGCTCCTAACAGCTTGCCAGCCTGCCTGATCACCCATAACCACTCCGCCATATTATGCTTTTATTATTATAGATTAAATAATAATAATATTATCACAGCATGCAGATAATATGAAGATTTCCTTGACCAAGGATGCATTCTTGCAGGTCATAAAAGCTAGTCAGCACATTGACAAAGAATGGGTAAGAAATATTGCTCCTCATGGCTCCAACTAAAGAAAAACCTGGCTAATTGTGGCATTAATATGCCTCTGGGTCTGCTGCAGTGTGTATTTTCTTTCCTGTTTTAACTGGAACAAGTAAGTGACCAATGTGGTAGGTCAGATCAGCCTGGAGATCATAGCAGACAGTCCCACAGAGTTAGGGAAATGATGCAAAGAGAGACCAATAATCTTGACCAGCATTTATTATGTATACCCATTAAGAATTAAGTTCAGCCTCTAATACTAGGAACACAAAATAAAATTGTTTTCAATGAGGCTGGCTTTTTCTCACACATGAGAGTACAGAGGTAAGCTGGTATGGCAAATCCATGGTCATCTGGGACCTGGGCTCCTGCTAACTCTCCCCCACCTCCATTAGTGCAGAGCTGCCTTCTTCAGGGTAGCCACATGATCCAAGATGATTGCTCTAGCTTCGTAAGAAGGATAATATTTGTAAGAGCCTCCCAACTAGGTCAGCCATCCATACAATAAAACAACTCAGCCCATTCATTGGCCAACCTATCTACAAGGCAGCAGAGAACTGTGGTTTCCATGGTTGGCACATCATCACACCCAACAACAAAGGTTCTGTTTCTCAAAGCAGTGAAAGAGTATTGGGTACCCGATGAGATAGCAATTCTGGCCATAAGGTGTCAAGCACTTAAAATATGTCATCTCATTTTAATCTCCAGAATATACTTTGAAGGCAAGTTTAGGGAACTTGTAAACTTGTCTCATGTCTCCCCAAGGCTCTTACATCGCTATGATACACTGCCTCCCCAGTGATAAGCAATAGGAAAATATTTAAGAAGGTGTCTGTCATTGCCAAGGAGGCCTGAAAGTGGGCACGGCCTAAGATAAGTAGCAGAAGCTGTAGGGTGGCAGTGATAACATGACCCCAGGGCCAGTGAAAATGATATATCATGTTGAAAAAAAGCCAGGGTTTGAATAGGGGTGGTAAGGAAAGACCTAGTTTTGGGATGTAGGTGCTGGTAAAAGGTTTGGTCACTGAGCAAAAAAAAATAAAATTCCCATTTACTGGAGCTAAAGTCAACAGGATAGTAGTTGTACTCTTTAAAGTTGCAATCGAGAGGCATGCCCAGATACTCTCAAGAACAGGTGTTTAATGCTAGAATTTGAAAGGATGTAAAGTAGCCTGAAATATCACCTCTTTCATAGCCATAGTCATGCTGCCTTTCAGAATAGCCAAGCCTAGCATGTAGGTAGGACTTGTGTGGAAGAGGAAAAGCAGCATGGTTTAGGATTCAGTCTGAGTTCAAGAGCCCACCTCTGGATGCATTCATACTTTCCCCAAGAAAACTGGATTGGATTGGTGTTTTAGCCATCTATTGCTACCCAACAAACCACCTCAAAACTGAGTAGCTTGATGCAGCAACAGTCATATATGAGTCTGCGGTGTGGATGGGGTTTAGTGGGGGCTGGGGGATTTTGACTTTCAGATGATTCACTCACATGGCTGGCAAGTTGGTGCTGGCTAATGGTTTAGAGCCCAGCAGGTCTGTGGGCCAGGGACCTTGGTTCCTATTACACAGGACTTCTTGGGCTTCTGTACAACATGGTAGCTAGGTTCCAAAAACAAGTGTCCCAAGAGAACCAAGTGGAAGTGCGTGGCATTTTTATAAGCTAGACTCAGAAGTCATACTCTGTTGTTTAAAACAGTCACAAATCTCAATGGGGAGAAGACACAAAACCCACCATTCAATGGGAGGGATGTCAAGGTCACATTGTGAGAAGAGCAAGTGGATAGGAGATATGTTATAAGCATCTTTGGAAAATATAATCTGATAAAATTAGTGTGAGCCCATACAATATGGAGGGAATATATTAGGCAATCTCACATCAAGTGTCCTTAGCAATATTTGAGCTCCTTTGAGTCCAGTGCCTGTGTGGCTATCTTGAGCCTGGACATACATCTCTGGTCCAATGATTTTTGGTAGGTGGAAGAATTGGTTTCACCTACTACATGAGGCAGATTCATGGCACAGAACAGGTGTGGGTGGGTCAGACACATATACATTTACTAGAGGCTTGGTGCACGGAATTTGTGCATGGCAGGGGGGTCCCCTCAGCCCAGCCTGTACCCTCTCCAATCTGGGACCCCTCAGGGGATGACAGACTGCCGGTTTAGGCCCAATTCCAGGGACATCCCTCTCACAATCTGGGACTGCTGGCTCCTAACTGATCACCTCCTGATCACCCTCAAGTGCGCCCCCCCACCAGCCTGGTTGCCCCCAGTTGCGCCCCCCCCTGCTGGCCTGGTCACCTCATGCAGCCTGCTGTTCATTCATTTGGTCGTCCCTCACTAATCCCCCCTGCAGGCCTGGTCACCCCATGCAGCCTGCTGTTCCGTTGTCCATCCGTTTGTTTCAGTCGTGATGGCCCCTGGCTTTTTATATATTAGGATGGATACTCAGTACATAAGGTTATAATGGGACCTTATGCTCACACTCAGGTAGTGTGTGAACACCTTGAGAACAGAGACTTAGCATCTCTGTATCCTGAACAGTGTTTGGCACTAGTAGATGCTCAGTAATCATAGAAAAACCAATCACCTGCTGAGTTAAGAGTCCCTGCATCACTCTTACTCAAGTATCTAATTAGTCTTCATTGTCAGTGAGAGCAGGACACAAATAGAGAATTGTTCATTTTCCATCACCATTTTCTCCCCAAGTTTCCCGATTTAATTATGTTTTTCTCACCTTACAACTAACGGATTCTGATATCATTTTTTTTATCCTTGTTTGAAATTGTCCTATTGTATGTGCATTCTATTTTTAGCCACCTTAAATTAATCTGGAAGGACACAGAGAACAATCATAATTGAACTAACAAGCAAGTAGAGGTGGAGGAGATAAAGTGGTTCTGATTGGAGGGTGAAGGAACACCTGGGAAGGAGCCCAGCAGATCATTAAAACCCTCTCAGCAACTCTTTCTTCCTCAGCTCTGGGCTTCTCTTCTCTGTTCTTTGGAGGGTCATGGAGAAAAGAAATACAAGCTTTATCAATAAAAAGTATAAATAATCTGTTCTGGGTGATGATACAAGCACAAGATACAAAATATTTCTTCTCTGGGAAGGAAATTTCTCCATCTTGTTACAAGTGGTGCTGCTGACTTCCTACCTCATGTGGCTGTGCCTCTCTGTTCATATCCCACCCCGTGCCCTCCCAGATGGGCCTCCATCCTCCCTCTTTGCTCATATTGCACAGCCTTCTGCCTTCAGGAATAGATCTGGGAAGCTGCCAAAGGAATTAATGTCGAGATTTGTTTTCTGAGTGGGGCCGGACTGCTTAGTGGGCTGGGAGGAGTGGGGAGAATGTGAGAAAAAGGCCTTAGGGAATTCTCCGGTAAAACAGGAGAAACAAACAAGATTAGCTGTGAAGACCAAAAGTGCAGGAGAGGAGTCAAAATCTGAGATACAAAGTAGAGGTAAGGGTTAGACAGGAGCAGGCTAGAGAGTGTTGGGAGTGAGGTGAGGAGGATTCAGGTGATTTCCACAACGGAGCTGAGCTATCCAAAGTCTCCCTATATTGGCCACTGGATGCACAGAGAACGGTGGTCAGCCTGTCCTACCGGTGGAAGACACTAGATAACCACTACCTTCTCTTTGTCAGAGTAGCCCATCCTTCCTTTTAAGTTGGGAAACCCAGCTGCAGGGAGACAGCATGAATAACAGACCTGGGCTGGGACCCATGACTCCTCCCAGAGCTGTGGGCTGGTGGGAGCTAAGTGAGTCACCTGAGGAAGCGGGCAAGCGCCTACATCTCTGGCCAGATCCACCGTAGGCAATATGAGGTGCGGACAAGGCAAGGTCCAACACTTTCCCTTAAGTAAGTAAAACAAAATTATCCTAAATAAATATGCTTCTCCTAATTTTCTCTCCTTTAACACAATGTTGGTGTGTTTGTTTAAATAAGACACTTGGTTCCAGTGAGAAGATGTCCAACTCAAACTAACCCAGACCAAAAGGAACTGTGCGCTCATGCAACCAAACTGGACAAGGGCAGGAACTTGCTGCCCTCAGGGACAGCCAGACCAGGGACTCAGCACAATGAGGCTTCTTCCGTTTTTTGTCTTTCCTCCACTCTGAGACCAACTTTCTCCAGAAGGCGGTAACTCTTGCAGCTAGCAGCTCCAGGGAACTCATCTTTCTATCTTTGCCATCAGAGCAGAAGGGAATCTCTTTCCTTGAATCAAATTAAGAACTGTCTCCCAGAAAGAATTAGATTAGACAGTCTGGATTTTATGTCTAACCCTGTGAAAACGGGTGTTGGGACTGAACGGGATTGACATTGTTTCTATGGCCACAGGTGTGTGTGGGTGAATGTGATTGGCTAGGTGGGTGGGTGGGTGTTTGATTAGTTGATTAGTTGGTTGGTTGTGGGAAGAGGATGTGGGGGGTGAGGGGGGGGCGTGGAGCAGGGAGCAGTTTATAAAGGGAACCAGTGTTATGACCAGACGCAGGCATTTGGGACCAGCCAAGCCCACAGTTATCCATCACTATATACATTCCTCTGTCCCATTCCCCTTATCAACATCCAGAGAGACAGAACTTCAGAATGAGCCAGGTTCTCAGGATGGTGAATTTACTAATGCTTTTCATTTCCTTCTTGTGCATTTTTTATATTTTCTAAATGTTCTATCATTAATATGTATTACTTTTGCACTATATGTTAAATAATAGAGTAAGTTTTCATTAACCAAGGTAGAAATATTAAGAACCAAAACATAGAAAAATCCTAATTTTAGGGCTAATATTCTTGCAGCATAAATATCTTCTGAAACTTACTTGCAAAACTTCCATTGGAGGGTTTAAAAGGGTTAGCGAGAGAGGAAGCCAGTCAGAAACCTTGAATAGAGAAAATACTAGAGGGCTTCCCTGAAGATGCCACTGGGGCCCATCCATTCATTCAGCAAACATTTATCGAGTGCCCACTATGCACCAGGTGTTAACGATACAGAGGGGAGGTGGGGTAGCATAGAAAAGTTTATAGCCTGTCAGCCACACTGGCTGAGTTTGGATGCTGGCTATGTGTCCCTGGGCAGGGCACCTAACCTCTCTGTGCCCTAGTTCCCTCACAAGATTTTGGGAAAAGCCACATGATTTGATCCATGTGAATGCTCTGAGCAGTGCCTACTGTGTAATACGATTGTACAGAACTGTATGTTATGGTCTCTGCCCTTAGGTAGTTCCCAGTTCAGAGGCTGAAAGAGTACAAACTGGACATCTGTAGAATAAGATAAAGGACCTGCCAGGTTCGTATTGTTAAGATATGGAGTTGTTGGGAGGCTCCTCTGCTGAACAGCTTGCAGGAAAATATCCTGATCAGGACTCTGGCGCTGTTTTCTAGGTCCTTAGGTCACAGTGGGCATACATGTGCCTTCTCACACAGCGAGAGTCCTAAATGGGAATGAGAGGATGATGACAAAGACTGTTATTGAGTACTTAGTATGCAACAGGTACTTGTCTAAATGCTCCATCAGAATTAACTCACTTAACTCTCTAGGACCTAGGTAGGTATATTATTACCCCATTTTACAGATAAAGAAACTGAGGCCTAGGGAGATGAGGCAACTTCTCATCATGGTCATACAGGTAGTATGTAGTGGAGCTGGGATTTGAACCCAAGTAATCTGTTTCCAAAACTAGCCTTCATGTTACCAGGGCCACCATGTCCATATGCCATTTTCATTGACCACAAAGAAATCATACAAAGTGTGACCCTGAGTGCTATTTGCCCACATATTTGAGTGTCATTTATTTGCTCCTTCAGTTGAGCCCCTTGCGCTAAGAAGGGCACAGTGGGACTTGTCAGCTGCAAAAAGGAAGCCAGGATCTTCCCATCAAGCTGTTTCGGGAGATAAGGGGTGTACATGAATGCAGAGTAACAAGCTCCTGGTGAGAAGTAGCTACAGGGCTCAGACACAGAGGAGGAAAGATGAATAGGTTGGGGAGAACAGCAAAACCTCAGGGAGAGAGTTGACTTGGAGCAGAGTTCACTTTCTCCTCAACTTCCTCTCCTGTTCACCAGGCAACATAATTTGATTGTTTGCATAAGACTGAGCTTAGTGTTGTAGGATAGTTTAAAAAGACAATAGTCAGATTCTGACCTTAAAGAGCAGGAGGTTTTGACAAGCAGTCAATCCCAGAAGTTGACATTGTAGTTCCCAGGGGGAGCGTGAGGAAAGGCACAGAAACAGGGCAGTGCAGTACAGTGCAAGTTGGCGGGGGCACAGGGGTGTGAGGGAGAGTGGCAGGTGATGAAGGCTACCCAGGAGGCCAGATGCCTTGAACTCTGGCTTGGGGAGCTGGATTTCATGTAGCAGGAAACAAGGAGCTCCTGAAGACTTTCAAAAATGGGAGCGAAATGATAACCCTCACCCCTCACCCTCCCTTCTCTTTGCAACAGTAAGTCCCACTCATCCTTCAGCTCAGTCAAAGCCTTCCCCAGCCCCCATTCTATGTTCTCAGTCTCTTTTCTTGCAGCACTTGCTGCCGTTGCAATTTTACCTGTGTTTGTGTGATTATCCAGCTAATGCCTCTCTTGATTATAAACTTCATGAGAACAGATAATGCCTGCCCTTGATTGTTAAGCATCATGAGAACAGAGAAATATCTGTTTGGCTTACCCTTGTAGCCTCAGCACCAATCATATCTTGAGATAATATGCCCTTAAATGTTAGATCAATGAATGGAGAATCCATAGGATTTGGTAACTGATGGAATAAGAGGAATGAATGCTAACACCGGGCTTTTGAACACTAACAACAGGAAAAGGGGTGTGGCCATTTACTGCAACAGGGCACATTGGAGAAATGGTTTTCTAGGATGATTATAAATCTGGTATTCTCTGTATTGATTCAGAGGTGCCAGGAGGTCATCAATTTGTCCAGCAGTTTGTAGCAAATTTCACTTTACAATCTAAGGGAAATATTACAGCTGAAGAAAGGAAGAGTGAAGAGTTAGTAGGTATATCAGTGAAAATTGGTTTGCCTGCATGTAGCATAAAAAAACAACAGGCTTACATTTGAAAGAGTTTTCCCCTCCCCCTCACACCTAAAAGAAGTTTGGCGGTAGGAAGTCCAGGGCCGGTAAGGTGACTCCATTGTCATCGGAGAGCCATGTTCTTCTGCATTGCCATTCTTAGCATGTGGATTCTATTCCCAAAGTCTCCTCTGGCCCAGATGGCTGCTGGAGCTGTAGTCATCAAACCTGTCTTTTTGGAAGCAGGAAAGAAGAAAGGGAAGATGAAATGGACTCCCCTGGAAGCCTGATCCACTTACATCTATCTCATTGGCCAAAATTTAGAAAGGGGTGCATCTTGCTCTAAGTCAGCGGTTCTCAACCTGTGGGTCGCAACCTCTTTGGCGGTCGAACAACCCTTTCACAGGGGTCGCCTAAGGCCATCCTGATATCAGATATTTACATTACGATTCATAACAGTAGCAACATTACAGTTATGAAGTAGCAACGAAAATAATTTTATGGTTGGGTCACAACATGAGGAACTGTATTTAAAGGGCCAGAAAGTTGAGAACAACTGCTCTAAGTAAAAGCCAAAAAATGTAGCCTTTTAGATAGGTACCTTGAAGAAAGCCAAAGAGTCTCCTACTAAGGATAATGTACATCAGGTCGGCAATAGCTGATTCTACCACAGGAAGCACCAGCCTAGATGAGGTCTAGAGAAATGTGAAGTTTCATAAATGTTCCCCCAAATGTGAGAAATGAGCACCCAGTAACAGATACGTGAAATGTTAGAGCCACGAGGAATTTCAGGAATCACCTAGTCCCGTTTCTGCATTTTGCTGGTGAAGAGACTTGACCCAAAAGAGACGGGAGCGATGTCACACAGCGAATGGTGGCAGAGCAGGGACGAGAAGCAGATTCCCTGGCTGCAGTGCTAGAACAGCGTGGAAGAGGTTCCAGCAGCCCCACCTGAACATGCTTGAATAAGGACCGACTTTATTCAACATGATGCCTGATTCAATGGACAGGTTGGCATGGGGCAGACTTGGATTTGAATCCTAGCTGTGTGACTTTGGGCAGTTACCCAGCTTCTCTGAGCCTCAGCTCCTCATCTGTGCACAATATGGGAATGGCACAGAGCAGGCACTCCAAACCTGGTTTATTGTTGTTATCAGAAAACAACAAATATTTTTGGAATTACTGTTATATGAGTCAGTGAACAAATAAAACATGAATGAATGAAATTAGAACAGACAGCTATCCATCTCAGATGGTTTAGCTGTCTGTTGGCTGAGAGATATGAAGTTGGATAGGTAGCTTCTTAATATGCCCTAGCTTTCAACTCTATCACTCTAGCTTTTTGCATTTGCCATCCTAGTATATGTGCCTCCTTGGACTCATTATGGCCTACCTGCCAAACCCCGCCACTCTGCTCAGTGACACCTGACCCCCTTCTAAACACACCGGTCCTATAAAAGACTAGCCAGACACAATCTTCCTCCGCTTCTTGATTTCATTTCCTTTTTCTCACCCTCACATATCCCTTCTCTCACTAGTTTACTTTCTCCTCAACTTCCTCTCCTGTTCACCAGGCAACATAATTTGATTGTTTGCATAAGACTGAGCTTAGTGTTGTAGGATAGTTTAAAAAGACAATAGTCAGATTCTGGCCTTGAATTACTTACGATATGATGACAGATGCATGAGCCATTAATGACATTTTCCAAGACATCATTATTTTGAGGAAAGACTCTGTACTGCAATATTTTTCCTACCTTCCCCCTTTATCGCTGTCATTTTCCCAACTGTCGTTATCTACTCTTTGCTACTTTACATAGTTTTGTGTTTAATTAGTAATTGTGATCGAATTTGAAAGGCTGGGAAATAGTTATGGTTTTCTTATCTTAAAAAAACAGTAAAATCTCACTAAATTACCAAATGAAACATGCAAAATCCATGGGCACTATAAGTGAGATCCTCATTAAAGTTAATTTATTTTCACTGGGCATATCCCGGATTCTGGTTTTATTTGGAAATGCAGAGTTGATGTCTGTTGTGAAAGGCGGCAATAAGGACAGAGCTGTTCGCCAGCTGAAGAGCCAGCGCTCCGTGTGCACTTGTTTGGGAAGGTCCGCATCCAGGGCGCTGAAGCCCTCTCCGCAGTGGGAACGCTCCTGCACTTCTCTCCTGGGGGTTCTGCTTCCACCGCTCACCAGCTGGATGACTCAGGGAAAGCTGTTTCGCTTCCCCAGGCCTCAGTTTCCCCGTCTGCCCTAACTCATTTAAACCTCCCAACAAACCTCTGAGAGGTATTACGGTCGTATGGATTTCCCAGAAACTGAGGCACGAGTTCAGGCACGTTGCTGAGGGTCATGCATCTAGTGAGCAGTCGGACTCTGCAGCCCAACCTCTCAACCGCATGGCTCTGTTGCCACTCGTCGTATGTTTTGAGGAGTTTCAGCGCTCCCTCAGCTAGAACCTGCAACCCCCAAAAAGCCATCCCTTTCCCAATTTGCATCTTTGATCTGTGGAGGAGGAGGGCTGTGCGGAGGGCGGGCTCTGCGGTGAAATGGACAGCCTCAAGGTAAACAGGCAGAAAAACCTAGGAAGAGCAGAGCGCCTGGTGGGCAGAGAAAATACAGGAACTGCTCAGCAGTGACAACTGGCCCGTTCCAGGCCCAGGCCCTGCTATAAACACGCACACCACCCCAACAGGACCTGAGCCACCACCAGCCCCACCCCCACCCCACCGTGCCCCATGACCTTTAAGATGAAGGTCTATGGTTGGCAAACTGCGGCTCTTTGGCCCCTTGAGTGTGGCTCTTCCACAAAATATCACATGCGGGCTCGCGGACAGTGCGATTGAAACTTCGTGGCCCATGCACAGAAGTCGGTTTTCGGCCTGGGCGAGTCTATTTTGAAGAAGTACTGTTGATATTTGGCTCTGTTGACTAATGAGTTTGCCGACCACTGGTCTAGAGCATTTTCCTTTGTGAGTTGCACTTTTTTTTTCTTTTTGCCCAAGCAACTATGCTCCTCTTATTCTTCAAGTGATTAGATGAGAGAGATAAACGCCTCATGCATATAAAGTTTCCTCCTGCAGGAGGTGAGTGGATGGGAGAGCCACTGTCATGTCATGATGAGTCACTGCCTGGATTGGGAACAAACACCTACAAAGATACACAGGGCGTAGGCTCAGTAAGTAACCGGTTAACTGGCACTTCTGACGCCAATTACTGCCCCTGATGCGTTTTCCTAATTTTTTTTTTCCCCTCTTCATTTTTCACAGCTTTGGAGCTGTCTAAGTTAGCAGCCTGCTCATTCTCTCCATTAAAATGCAGAGCTCCGCTTCCTCTTCTACCTTCAGAGTCTTGGGAGCCAGACTCAGAACAGAGGGGGGAAGTGAGGGCAGGGCTAAAGAGGATCATATAAAAAATAAATGAGCCCTTCATAAAAATGAATATTATTACCAAAGGGAGCCGCCTGCCAGCATCGCCACGTATATATTAACTCAGCTGCCGAGTTCTGTAACAACACGGAATTAAGCCCATGCGTCATCTTTTCAGTGGTTGCTCCCTTGATTTACTCTTAACTTTAAACAACCAATTGTGAAACGAGCGCTTCTCTTTGCCATAATGATGATGAGGCTTCGCCCGGTACTATTTTTTATCATGTGAGCTTGAAAATAGGAAAAATAAATTTAGCGGTGCTTAGTACACTCTACGGCTCTCCAAAGAAACCAGACATTTGGGTGGGTGGAGGAGGTGGGTGGGGGGAACTGTTTAACTCAACCAGCTTCATGAAGTCATTTGCACAAATTCTAAAAACTGACTTCAGTCTCCTTTAACTTAGCATATCTTTCCCCGAGGATTCCAAATGCCAAAAAAGCTGGGCCTTTTTGCTGTCTGCATGAGCAACTGCAGATGGCCTCTTTTTCTTCACACTGAAACGCATGCCTATCAGATGCCCGTCTTTTCCTCGGAGGCCCACAGCCTACCGAGGGGACAGTCTAAAACAGTGGTTCTCAACCTTCCTAATGCCACAACCCTTTAATACAGTTCCTCATGTTGTGGTGACCCCCAATTTCATTGTTACAAATTGAACATAATTAAAGCATAGTGATTAATCACAAAAACAATATGTAATTATATATGTGCTTTCTGATGGTCTTAGGCGACCCCTGTGAAAGGGTCGTCTGACCCCTAAAGGGGTCACGACCCACAGGTTGAGAACCGCTGGAAGAAGCCCAAAGAGCCTTCCTGATGACAGCGAGGCCCTGAGACCACCTGAGCTCCCGCGGCTTATGTCTTGCTGGGCATTTTGCTGGGTCCACATGTGTCCTTTTTAAAAAATATATATATTTTATTGATTTTTTACAGAGAGGAAGGGAGAGGGACAGAGAGTCAGAAACATCGATGAGAGAGAAACATTGATCGGCCGCCTCCTGCACACCCTCCTGTAGGGATGTGCCCACAACCAAGGTACATGCCCTTGACTGGAATCAAACCTGGGACCTTTCAGTCCACAGGTCGATGCTCTATCCACTGAGCCAAACCAGTTAGGGTCGCATGTGTCCTTTTGTTCTTTGCTTCTCGCAGTTGCTGTGCTCTGGCCCCCTCGTGGAAGTTGTGACTCTGAAAACAAGCAACTGATTCCCACAGGCAGCTTGTGGCATCGGTGTCATTACTTCACAGCCACACCTTGTAAATCTCTCCAGGCTACGAGCTTGTGTCTGTCCCCCGTGGTTCCGAGAACAATCTGCAGCCTGCGCTGACAGGAAGGGCCATTATGGTCGCGATGTTCTCACCATCTGGAATGGTTACAGTGTCAGGATCTGAGATGACTCACTGTGCTGAGCAATCATTTCTCTGATGGCAGCACTAATCAGGGGGGATGAGGCCGTTGCTAAGAGCCGCTGCGTGAAGAATACCCAGCCAGATGAGAGGAAGGGCGTTGATTTGCTCTGACCCATTTGAAAATAAAGTGGCCTGGAATGCTGTCTTTGGTTCTACAGGCCATCCTTTAGGCCCCTTGGGCCAGCCGCGAGGAGTGTGGCTGTTTCTATGGGCAGAGGACCTGCCCCGGGCTCTCTGTCCTTCTCTGTGGCCAGCTGTGGCCTGAGGAGACTGAGTAATTCCCTGACTGAGGCATAGCAGTTTGGTGTGGAAAGGGGCAGTACAAACATGTGAATACAGTATTTTATGCAGCCCCTCCCTCCAGCGTTTGTCCTGGTGCTATTCTGCGCAAACCCTAACCTGGCCACAGGCACCCCAGCCCACAGCCGGTCCCAGTGGAAATTCCCATTGGCAGCTGGAGGATCTGAGAAACCACTGCGCTCAGCCCGAACCCTAACTGTTGCCTCCAGAAGGAACCCTGAAGACACCTTGAGTTTAGACTTCCAGCATCCAGAACTGGGAGAGAATAAATTTCGTTTGTTTTGTGCCACTCAATTGGTGGTAATTTGTTATGGCAGCCCTAGGAAACGAAATTCATGGGAGACCAGATGACCTTGTGCGTCACAAGAACAAACCCCAGACAAGAGCCAAACAGACTCCCCTTATGACTAAAAGTTTCCATCAGCTCCTTGGTGAGTTGCTGCACCCAACATGGCCTTCGAGTCTGTGCTCCAGGTCACTGCATCATAAAACAGAACGGTTACATTCCATGCGGGGTTGATTCATTTGATTCCACTCCTTTTGTTACCATCAAGGGGTCCCAAGTCCAAGCTGAATGCTTACCCCTGCCCTTCACCATGTGGTGGCCACATCGTCCTTTTCTCTGATCCTCTTCCCAGCCTTCTTCCTCTCCGTGGCCTTGCCTTATGCAGCTGCTCACCCACTTCACCAGTGGTCCCAAGACTCTTGTAAGAAAATCCAACAGCATCCTCCATCTTAAGATGAAAGCTAACACTCATGTAGCATTGACGTATTACCAAATGAACTCATTTACTCCTCACAACCACTTGCTAATATCCCCCTTTCATAGGCAATAACATTGAGGCCCCAAGAGGCTAATTTGCCCAAGATCAACAACCAATAAGTGACAGGACCTAGACAGAAAGCCACAAAGTCTGGCTCAAGACAAACTGCTTTGCATAACGACTATGCAAATTGCCTCCAAAGTTGGGCCGGAGGGAAAAGCACTAACGAGGCTGGCAGCCCGGTGCCCTCTGCTTCCCAGTGTTCACCATCCCTTTGGGACGCTCCCACCTGAGACTGCAGCTCCCCGCGTAACACACTGGCCCAGACGAGGACTCTCATTCCTTACAGCACAACCACGCCAGGGCTGAAATCCGTAAAGCAATCCTAGAGGAAAACCGGAAAGTGGCCACATGCTGCCACACCCGCCTTGCTCCCAGGCTGTCTCCATGACGGAGGCCATCTGATTCTCTCCCCCTCAGGGAGAGGGTCAGAAAATGTCTAAATTTTGGCCCAAGGACAGGAGGAGAACATGAGGAGAAGGGGTTGCCCTTCCTGACTGCCTGCCTGGTCTTCCCACTTTCCTACTGATGTCCAGCCTCCAGCCTCCTTCCTTGGGAGTGACCACACATAAACTCCCTCTCTCTCTCTCTCTCTCTCTCTCTCTCTCCCTCACCCCCCCGCCCCAACTGGGAAAACTCCTCCCTCTGTCCACATGGATGTGGTCTTAGCCTGTGATCTCAACAAGACCCCTTCATCCTAATACAACACAGTAAGCCTGGTATCGCACCCTGAGACCTGCAGGTCCAGGAGCAGAAAGAGGGGGTGTCCCCCATATCCTCTCTACGATGGAGTGGGGAGTTTCTGGCTCATTCTTATCTCTGTTAGCCATGTACTCACTGCTGAAATCCAAAAGACGTTTCATTAAAGAAGGGAGTGAGACAACAGGAACTGAATTTGCTGAGGAGCATGGGGAACATTTGTTTCTTGTTTTGCACATTCACTGCGATGTGAAGATGTTGTGGCCACAGTGGTATCTAATTAGCCCACAACACTTAGAAAATGAACCTGACAACGAGACTGCTGTGAAAGTTAACACCTGGCTTCCAGGAAGCTGTCCTGAGCCCCTACGCTTTATTTTATCTCTTCCCTCCTGCCCCAAACTGGCTTCTGATTTCTGCCTGTGGCAAGGACTCTTACCGTTAACTCAAGGCTAGGGTGTGGGGTGTTAGAAAACGATTTCAAATTCAGTGCCATTTCAGTGCTGGTCAAAGGCTGTGCACGCTGAAGAAGTGAAAGTATGGGTTTTGCTTAGGGGACACTCCGCGGTACATGTTCTTAAACCACTGCCTGACGAAAGAGGTTAGTTCCCCCCCGCCCCCCGCCCAGTTGAACCCTATTTCTGATTTTGAAGTAAACACAGTTTATGTTATGTGCTGAAAATGAAGTTACCTATTTTTTTGAACCACTTCTGGTTCAAAAAAGCAAGCTATTATAGTGATTATGGTAGTGTTTTAGGGTCAAGCTCTTCCAAAGACAAATAAGATGTTCCCAAATGGTATTATGTTGAAATATTAAATATTAAAAGCTCACATTTACCAAGAGTTCAAAGTCTGGGCTATTATGAAAGTCTGGGCTATTATAAGGCAGCCTCCAGCAGAATCTAGAAAGATGCTTAGACAATGAAGGTTATTGATTTTCTCCGTTAAGGAGCAGGGAGAAAACAGTGATTCAACTGATCTTAAAGGTGAGGGGGCAGAAGAGGTTGTGGGTAAGTTTGGAAAAATTCACCAGCTCCCAGAAGGGGTACTGTTGAGGCCTGTGAAGCATTCGCATCTGGCCTGTGAGCCGCCCAGGCTAAACGCAGAGCCACGGGGTGTTTCTGGTGGCTGACCTGACCCGAGAGCCACAGCGAGCCACACAGGGGCTTCGCCGGCATTTTTAACACCTCCTTGTACTTAGCTTCCACCCACCTCATTTAAGGTCGGAGGCATTTCATATTTTTTGCAATTTTTTAAAAACCTTAGCGCTGGCAGGTTTTACTAACCACAGGGCAACCACACTCCTGTTCAGTCACCAGTGATGGTGAAAGTCTAGTATTTACAGCATCCGTTCCTATTTGCTTGCCTTTTCTCTCTTTTTGTTTTTGTCTTGTTTCACTACTAAATTTCTCTTAACCAGTGGTTCTCAACCTTGGCTGCACATTAGAATCACCTGGGAATCTTTTTAAAATCCTGATTTCTGGGCCTCATCCTCCGGAAATTCTGTTTCTTTGTTATGGGGTGGGGCCACAACATTAGTAACAAAGAAACAGAATTTCTGGAGGATGAGGCCCAGAAATCAGGATTTTAAAAAGATTCCCAGGTGATTCTAATGTACAGCCAAGGTTGAGAACCACTGCTCTTAACCCTCTGAATGGCTTCGTTTTGGTCTATCTACTAAGCTATGAACCAGTAGGCCTGGATTTGAAGCTTAATCTGATATTAAATAGTGGTGTGAATGTAGAGGTGTCATTTAAACTCCTCTGCACCTCATTTTCTCACTTTGTAATATGGAATTCATGGACTAAAGAATTTTTAATTTGATGAGATCTTAGATGCTTTCTAGTATAGCAAAATATTTTTTCTTTCTCTCTTTTTTTTGCAGATGAAAAAGTTGAAGATCAGAGAAGTTAAATGAATTGCCAGAAACCACCACCAGACAGGATTGACAATAAAAATGAGGTAATAAGCAAAGGATATTATAAGAACTCATTTAATACTCTGAATGCACCGTTGCCTTTGGCAAAATACTGAGGTAAATAAAGCCTGTTTTCCTATCTTCCCTTTCAGCTCCCTACTTATCTCTGAGAACCATTTAAATTTGTGGCCATTGTTTGCCAGGAGGGACTGGTAATGCAATCATAGCCTGTCTGCTGTGACTCTAGACACCACACGTAAGGACAGCTGTATTTGGAGACCTCAGGAAGTGAACTATAAGAAGTATTGTTAATGAAGCAACTTTCACAAAGATGAAGCTTGCATGCTGGCAGCTTCTCAGTCTTGGCCTTTTATTACTTCTTACAGAATCTTGAACATAAAAGATTAGTGAGCAATAAGACAGTGCCTGGAGAGAAATGGACAATATATTGGCAGCTTAGAAGACAATTTCTGGGTAGGAAAACAATTCTCTGTTCTTCCTTCCCAAAAGTTTGCTCATTTGGGAGCCAATCCCGTATGAAACAAAGTTAATTTAGAAAGTTCATGTGAATGAGATGTGATTAATTTTCAAATACCATCACTTCAACGTACTTTGGCTATTTTAGTTCAAAAACGTTGGCCTAATCTCTTAAAGCAGACTTAGAACTACACCTTGGTTCAAGGCTGCAAACATGAGTTCCAGGGCCAGGGGTTCTACAGCATTAGAACCCCCAGGGAACGTCTTTAAATGGAAAACTTTCCAGGTCATCACACTAGATATTTTGAATCAATTGAAGTGGCATGGAGCCTGGGCACCTGTATTATTTTAAGTTTCCAGATGCTTGTCAGTCTCTACTGATGTGGTGCCTGGGTGATGTGCCTGGGCACTCACTGAGAGGTGGCCCGTTGTTTCAAGCCTCAAGTGGAGGCAGTTTACAGCAAAAGTTCAGTGAAAGTCAGAATCCCAGCAAGGAGTAGATTGCAGCCCCAAACTGGGGAGTTCAAAGAAAGACAGTAAAGAGAAGGACTACAAAGGCATGGGTAAGTTGTAGGGAAACCCACAAGAGATGGTACCATACCCCAAGACTAGCAACAGTAGGGAGCTACTCACCCACTAAGCCTAACGGACCAAGGAAAGGGAGTGGTTATGGGAACAAACAGAGGGGAGCAATATGAAAAGCGCCACCTGACAGGATTTATGGCCATGAAAAAGGATGTAGTCATTGTACAGCAATGTTCATAGCAGCATAATTCACAATAACCAAAAGGTGGAAACAAGCCAAATGCCTATTCCTTTTTAAGGAATGAAATTCTGATACATGCTACAACAAGGATGAACCTTAAAAACATTTTTTTTTAATCATCACCCGAGGATATGTTTTTATTGATTTTTAGAGGGAGAGGAAGGGAGAGAGAGAGAGAGAAAGAGAAACGTCGATATGAGAGAAAAAACATCCATCAGTTGCCTCCCACATGTGCCTGGACTAGGGATAGAACCTGAAACCTAGGTATGTGTCCTGACCAGGAATCAAGCCCGAAACCTTTTGGTGTATAGGATGATGCTCCAACTACTGAGCACCCAGCCAGGCAACTTGAAAACATTTTGCTAAGTGAAAGAAGCAGACAAATATTATATGATTCCTGTCATAAGAGGTACCTGGAATGGGCATAATTCATAAATACAGAAAGTAGAATAGAGGTTAACCAGGGGGCTATAGGTGGAGTAACAAAGAGCTATTGTTTAACGAATATGGAATTCCTGTTAAGGACGATGAAGTTCTTGAAATAGATAGTAGTGATGGCTGCACACTGTAAATGTCCTTAACACTACTGAATTGTACACCTAAAACTGGTTGAAATAGTAAATGTTATATTACATATATATAAAATCACAAGTTTTAAAAGACAGATTAAAAAAAGGAAAAAAAATAAAGATAAGAAAAAGAATGCAGTTCACCCACAGCAGTACTTCAGGGAGCAGCCTGGGGGATAAAGATCCAACTTCTTTGTCCTTCCTCCCTCCAATGGTGGCCAGAGTCTGTCATGGGTTGAACCTACAAGAAGGCACAGAGCGAGGGAGCCCATCGATGTACTTCATGAAGACCAGCCTTGCAGGGCACAGAACAGGGCAGAGAAGAAGATCTGAAGGGACAAAAGGAAGCTGGACAGCGTGGGTCCTGTCATTCAATCATCTGTTCTCTAAGGGAAGCACCAAACCCACAGTCACACCAACAACAAAAAAAGGAGTGGCGTGAGAAAAGCTGGTGGCGGGTGTTTTTTCCTTACCCAGAAACAGCCGTACACAACCAGTTAAACACAGCAGTGTATTTTCCAGTCAACCTAGAAAATCCTTGTTGAAATGCCGTGATGTTCATTTATATCTTTTGATCTAGAAATCCTACTTCTAGGAATCTACCTTAAGGAAATAATGAGAAATGTAGACTAACAATCGCCTCCAAGGAGATTCACTGAAGCATTCTTCATCATCACAAAAAGAGAAGCAACTAAATGTGCTGCATGCACAATGCATTGAGCGAGAAGCAGGCTGCAAGCAAATGTACGTGTAATGCCACTTGTGTAAGAGGCTGCAGAGCACACTGGAACATTAGAGTGGCTATCTTTAAATGATTGAATTAAAAAATGATTTCTTTTTCTTTTTCAGGCTTGGTTATTTTTCAACATGCCTGTATTGAACATGATTTACTTTGAAAATCCAGAAAAAAACAATTCATGGTATTTTTTAAAAAACCTCATGTCTGCCTCACATAATAAATACCCCCAACATAGAGGCCCGCAGAATCTTCTCTGTCGTCCTATAGAAAAGGCATTGATTGCCTGCTGGCTGCCATTAATTTGGAGGGAAGCAGCGGGGGGAGGGCAGCCACCTCCCCTGAAATAGCGTGTGTGGCTGAGAGTGCAGCTTCCTTTGAAAGAATATTGCTAAACGCTGAAATTCTATCTCCTGCAAGAAATGATTTCTGCTGGCTGTGCAAACGTCAGGCTGGAGCCTGCCCTTGGAGAGGCGGCTGCATTTCTATGCATTTGTAAAATCAGCAGAGCCTATGCATGAACAGTCACAGTGGTTGGTTTTACAAGCTACTCATGACAGGCATCTGCACGAGGGAAACCGTAGCTCGGAGTGGATTTAACCTATTGTGATTCCTTCTAATTTCACATTTTGCCATTGTGAAAGGGTGTTGTTTTACCCACGTGAAAATGCTCTTGGTGTAAAATGAGTTCATAGACAAAAGAAATGAAAATGCATTGACCTAAACTTGGTACAATCTGGCCTACCTGTGACACCTTGTTTAACCACTCCTCACCCTTGCACCACTCTGGGCAGCCAGCGACCCGCTCATCAGGAATACCAGGTGTGTGCAGGAAGGTGTGTTTCCAGAAGGAACTGAGCGTTGCTTGGAAATGACAGCTTTGGATGGCCCGCTCCTTGGATGTTCAGCACAATTCTCCCCAAGGCTTCAGGGGTCTTCCCCAGGAGAAGGGGACACCTGCCCAGGCCAGAGACCCTGCTGGGCCTGCTCCGTGCTGGGTCTCTCTGCTAAAGACTGCCTATTAGTGACAAGGGCCACGCCAGTCTCGGATGACACAGAAGCACCTGTCTGCTGCTGGCTTGACATCATGTCATTGCATAACGTCAGCAGATGGTAGGAGTTTTTAACCCACACAGACTGTGCTTCCTTCAAACTGAAACTTGGTATCATTTCCTCTTCAGATCATCAGCTGGAGTTGTGATGTTTTTTCCCAGGGAAATTAGTTTTGCCATTAGTGAAATCAATACGATGTTACCAAAAAAAAAAATAATGGGAGGGCTTTAAATTCCTAAACAGCCCTGGTCAGGGTGGCTCAGTTGGTTGGGCATTGTCCTATGTACGAAAAGTTTGCTGGTTTAATTCCTAGTCAGGGCACATGCCTGGGTTCGATGTCACTCTCACCTCCATGTTTCTATCTCCCTCTCCCTTCTTCTCTTAAAAAAACTCAATAAAAAAAAAATTAATGAGAGTGCTTTAAATTCCTAAACAGCCCTGGTCAGGGTGGCTCAGTTGGTTGGGCATTGTCCCATGTACCAAAAGTTTGCTGGTTTAATTCCCAGTCAGGGCACATGCCTGGGTTCGATGTCACTCTCACATCCATGTTTCTCTCTATCTCCCTCTCCCTTCTTCTCTTAAAAAAATCAATAAAAAAAATCTTTTTAAAAATTAGGATACAAATATGAACCACGGAGAGAAGCCATTCTTCACCAATTAGGTTAGGCACAACAACAACAACAAAAAAACTTGTGAAGCCTTTCAACACATTGCTAGGATCACATCCCCAACGATTCTGACCTAGTAGGTCTTGGGTGGAGACTGCACATCTCTATATTGAAAATGTTCCACTTAAGAGCAATTGCTTCAGAAAAATTACTGGGTAAAATGAGACCAATTCTAATGGCACTTACTGTTAGTAAGTATATTTTTTCTTTTACACTTGATTGCATTCAGACAAGGAGATATTTACCCATTGTGTATTCTTGTCCCAGACTACTGACTTAAGATTTGAGTGAGATCAAAGAAGAGAGGCACCTTAACATAAAGCAGGATTATCCTCCTGTCTTTCACAACTGAGTGGCTCACTTTCCCCACAAGTTTCCAAGTTATACCTGAGAGCTCCCTGGTCTGAAGCCAGACTGAGAGGGAATGCATATTTCCTAATGACTAATCTGATATTATTTCTAGAGAGAAATTAAGTGAGAGCATATATAACGTGGCCAAGTGTACAAAAGGTGAAGGCAGGCATATCTGAAGATGCCCAAAGATTCAGAACGTAATACTGTGGTTGCATTTGACTCTAAATTCCCATAGAGGAAGATGGATTTTTTCCCCATCAGTATTGGCAAAAAAATTTCATTCTTTCTTCTTCTTCCTCCATGACCTCCTCCTCCTTCTTCTTTTTCTTCTTTTTACCCTACATAAATGTCTTACACTATAGAAATTATCAAAACAAGCATCAGACAAGGCCAGAAAGGGAGGCAAGGTGGCCTAGGTTTTTTTATGCGTGTGACCAGAGTTCTTAAAAAGCTGTTAAACTGTCATGCCAGGTAGTCAGCATTCAGTGAACACAAAGGAAAGTGTTGCAATCAAAGAATCATTTCTTTATTAGCTTAAAAATACAGAGTGCTAATTGTATGTTACTATTACTTCATGGCCAATTATGCCATCGGTCTGGTTCAAGCCTGCAGAATAGGCCTTGATAGCGCCCGCACGAAGGGAAGGACACAGATTCACTTTCAAGGGAAGGACACAGATTCGTTTTCAAGTGGCAATGCTTTCAAAAACAATGACGCTTTGTGGGCTCTCTGCAAATACAAAGTGATCCATGCAGAAGAAGTCGGGGATTGATTTATACTCCCAGAAAAAGAGATATTACCATCCTGAATGAATCCTTCAAAACGTCTCAGGTGGTTTAGGATCTCTGTCCCCTAGCTTATGAGGGGTCAGTTAGAAGGACGAACTTCCAAGCACTATCTGGCATGAAATAATAGTAACAGCTGGACAAGAAAGGTCCTTGGAGAGGAGACTAGTTGAGACGAATTGGTGAGCAGAGCCCCCCTGCAGCCCTGATTTGGAGGACGCCCCTGAAGGCATGCCACTGTTATCTGGGAGTCTGTGCTTGAAGCTCTGCAGCATCTGCCCCAGATCTTTCCGGAGAAAGGATTGCTAAGCAGGAGCTGAATGATCACATCATTCACACTTGAACTGAATGCGATGAGCACATTTGTTTGTCCTCATTAAGGGCGGCATAGCAGGCACTAGCCGACATGCAGAGGCAGCGTGCTGGGGCTGGGCCAGGGAGCCAGGCACTGGTCAGGAGAGCTGGGCTCTCTCTGCCCACAGTCTGGCCGGGACAAACTCTGCAGCCTGGGGAAATTAGCTGCTTCTCTGAGGTCTCGTCAATAAGAAGAAGCATTTAGGTAGAGGTTTCCCAGAAGCCGCTGGAATCCCAGGAAATGCCCTCGGGCCACCTGAGGGGTCCAGGGGAAGGCCAAAACAGGCACAATGCCTACAGGGCCATGCCCCCATTTCAAACAGCGTACCTCTGATTGGATCCTTTATATATAGGAGTTCTAAGTAAGTCTGATTTTAAAGGTTTGAAAATCACAGGACTAGCTAACCTCATAAAAGGCAACCTGAGAGTCTGAGGCCTTTCTTCATGGTTGAGCATAATGGTGCTCAGAAGCATGAACCGTGGAGCCAGCTTGCCTGCGTTCGGCCCTCTGTCTAGAGCTGCGTGACCTTGGGCAGGTTTCTTAACTTCTCTCTGCCTCCGTTTCCTCACCTGTATCAGGAGTGTAATAACAGTATTTGCCTCCCCATGAGGATTAGATGAGGTAATATCGGTGAAGCCCTCAGAACAGTGCCTGGCACATGAACAAGTGTTTCTTCTTCTTATTGGTGCTTGCCTGCGTTCGGCCCTCTGTCTAGAGCTGCGTGACCTTGGGCAGGTTTCTTAACTTCTCTCTGCCTCCGTTTCCTCACCTGTATCAGGAGTGTAATAACAGTATTTGCCTCCCCATGAGGATTAGATGAGGTAATATCGGTGAAGCCCTCAGAACAGTGCCTGGCACATGAACAAGTGTTTCTTCTTCTTCTTATTGGCGCCAGCGAGCAGTGAGCTTCTGGGCCAGCGTGGTTAATCAGGCCTCAAAAGGAAATGCAGAAGAGCTCACTCAACCCATATAAAGGTACTTGGGGAGCATAACTGGATTGATTGAAAGTGCCTTTTGAAACGGTACTGTTGGTTTCTGATTCACACTTGGGAAGAAAAGCAGAACAGAAGGTGATAAATTCCTTTATGGGAGAGCTTGGCAGGGAAGGCAGATGCAACTGTAAAGTTAATTGGAGAACGGGAGGTGGGACTCCTGGGCCAAGGCAGGCTGAAGGCCTGAGCATGTTCTCCCTCTCCGCTCGGGTTTATGGTGATTAATTCATTAGGGATTCTGAAAGGCCATTCTTGGGTGGCTGCTGGTCCTGTTTTCGCCCAGACAGGGATGATGTCAGCATATAGTTTATGGAGTTCTGCAATCCTTGGGAGGATTCCAGGAGCTTATAGAGCGTCTCCAGGCTGCTGGCCAGCACATGAACACGGAATCCCACTTGAGTCCTGTGTATCCCAACTTGCTTATCTCCATCAGGATTTTTGTTGCTCTCTGTACAAGCATTGGGGCATGAGAAGCAACCTCAAACGTTCCTTATGTAGGACTCATTTTTCTAGTCCTGCTGGCGTGAGTCTGAGAATTCAGATGCATTTCTCAGCCCCTTCTCTAATTCACAAAGAGCTTGGAATGAGATACACCAGGAATATATCAAATTTAAGATGCAGAATTTGAGATTGTAAAATGTATCCTTATTTTATGACCACTAAGAAAGAAACAAATACCTGCTAATTAAACCCTAACATAAGCTTTTCTTTTTAAAAAATCAGTTTGAAATGCTCCTTTCAGAGTTTGACACAGATTTTTAAAAATCACATATCACTCTTGTGCATGCATAAAGAGCAGCATTGCAGCGTAGGGTATTCTTAACATGTTTTTGTGTGCAGAGTCTGAGTCTTCTGAATCGCTGTTTAACCCTCGGTCAACAACATCTGTGTTTCTACACACCTTATCTTCTGTGCCATCAGGAGCAATGGGTATGTAGAGGGTCAATGTCAAGTCATAGCATACATTTCTGAGGACATTGTAAATGGCCTGGGGACTCAGCACAGCTGGTGACAACCAGGCACATCTCAACTGAAATGGCCTAGGAACAGCTGTGACAGGTTTGTGCTGGTGCCAGCAAGGACAACTCTCTGTGACTGCCACCAGGTCTGCAGTGACTGCAAGATGCATCCAAATTGAAGGTACATTTACATGTGAAAAAAGAAGTGCATCTTAGAATCCATGAAATTGTTAATAAGATGATGAATTTAATTCTCAGGACACTTTTCAAGGATTATTGAAAAATGGCACCTCATCCTATTAGTGAGAAGGTACACAGCACATTTTTGGCCTTTCCCAAGAACTTGATCATTCCTCCCATCGGGGGCTGCTGCCTCCAGCAGGTTCTAGAGGGGAGAGCCAGCCTTGGGAGAGGACAGCTGCTCCGCGATGTGTCTCGCATTCGCCCAAAGCCTCCTCCCCGTAAATAACTCATTTATTTGTATGATAGAATTGTTATTTGCTGCGAAAACACCCTTAAAGAGGTCACTCGGTGTTCCTCCTGCCTGATGAATGCGTTCTCTCTTCTACAGTGGATTTTGCAAGAGGTTTATTTAAAGGAGCCAACTTTTTAAAAAGAAAAATCTCTGAATCCTTCAATAGCATAACATTTAGATCACAAAAGACCACATATTGTACAATTTCATTTAAATGAATGTCCACGATAGGCAAATCTATAGAAACAGAAAGAAGTTGCCAGGGGCTTAGGGGGGTAGGGGGAATGGGAGTGATTACTAAATGGTACAGGGTTTGCTTCTGGAGAGACAAAGTAGGCAAATCTATAGAAACAGAAAGAAGTTGCCAGGGGTAGGGGGAATGGGAGTGATTACTAAAGGGTACAGGGTTTGCTTCTGGAGAGACAAAACTGTTCTAAAATTAGATTATAGTGATGGTTGCACAGCCCTGTGAATATACTAAAAACAC
Source organism: Myotis brandtii (assembly GCF_000412655.1). Lineage (NCBI taxonomy): Eukaryota > Metazoa > Chordata > Mammalia > Chiroptera > Vespertilionidae > Myotis > Myotis brandtii. Next base: position 3,860,125 of record NW_005363098.1, on the reverse strand, counting down.
TGAATTGCACACTGGGTGAGTTGTGTAACAAACAAATTCTATCTCAACAAAGAAGTTTTTAAAAAACACGTAACACAGTGGTCTCAACCTTCTGGCCCTTTAAATACAGTGCCTCATGTTGTGACCCAACCATAAAATTATTTTCGTTGCTACTTCATAACTGTAATGTTGCTACTGTTATAAATCGTAATGTAAATATCTGATATGCAGGATGGTCTTAGGCGACCCCTGTGAAAGGGTTGTTTGACCACCAAAGGGGTTGCGACCCACAGGTTGAGAGCCGCTGACGTAACAGAATGTGTTGCATGTGTATTAAGTAACCTAAGCAGACGTTCCTTTACACTTACCAGTGATCTTTATTGAATAAGAATTTAGAATTATTTTGTTCAAAGCAATTCAACAGACTCAGCAAAGCAAAAAGCTAGGGGGATGTGGCAAAGAAGAGTTGATCCTTCCTTTGCGGGGGAGCAGGAGAGGGAGACATATATATGAATAACTCTGGAGGACAGAGGGAATATTTTGAGGAGATTTGAGGATGTTTCTTGGTGAACTTAGGATTTGGCATGGCCTTGAAAGCATTGGGCTTTACTAGGTAGGCAAGGGAGGATGGGAGAGGGGACATAAGTGGAGTAGAGAATGTCTCAGATCCTCCATAAGCTGAGCGAGACTTTCTTGGAAAGAGGCCCCAGACCTGGTGAGTTTGTGGAGCCAAACCACTGAGAGCTTCTCAAGGCAGAGTTTAGGAAGTGATGAGCCATGGAGAGTGAGGGCAGGTAGAGTCAAGCAAGAGAAAGTTCTGGGTCTGAGGGAAGAATATTGTCAGCAGAACTAGATCATTTATGGACCTGAAAGGACCAGAAGACTTGAGCAGGGTCACTCAACTAGTTGCTAGTACAGATCACGAACAAAAATCCAGCTCTCCTAACTCTCAGCTCAGGCATCAGTCCTCGGGATGCATGTCATAGTACACTGTGCCATCCTCAGCAATGGCCACCAGTGGTCTTAGGAAATGGCAGCCTAGTGGATAAATACAGGCTTTGGAAGGATGAAAGACAAAAATAAAAAAGGTAAAGTAAGAACCTACTATTAGTCCTTTTGTCATAGTACACTGTGCCATCCTCAGCAATGGCCACCGGTGGTCTTAGGAGATGGCGGCCTAGTGGATAAACACAGGCTTTGGAAGGATGAAAGACAAAAATAAAAAAGAAGGTAAAGTAAGAACCTACTATTAGTCCTTTATTCTTTATTTCTTCAACCTCTCACCTTAGGATCAGCAATGCTTCTATCCCATTAACATCCATTCCTGAAAGTGTAGCGGTAAGCCCACTTTAGGGGGAACAAACTCCCTCACACCACTGTTCTCTAAGGCATGCTGCTGACCTGGTCTGCTCACTTTGGGGCTTGATTGTAATTAAAAGCTGGATTCCTGGAGGACAGCCTTCTTTCTTTAACAAAGTCTCTAGATTTTAAAAAAATGTATTCAGTTCTTTACAAAGACCCCTAGAATAGTTTAGACTGATGGAATCTATACTCTAGCAGCTAACAATATGGAGTTAACCAAATAGTTGACCCGGTTGAAGTTTATATGTATTAAATATATGAAAATATACAGAGCAGTTCTGGCATTGACTTTTAATCCCTCCTCACTGAGTATTTAATGTGATTCTTAACCAGAGTTCATCAAAGTCACTATGTCTGTGTTGGCTTATCAGGATCTTCTTTTCTTTCCTGGACGAGGAATCCCTCCCTAGGCAGCATGCTGTTCCTCACCCATGCTTGTCGCCATCCAAATGGTTAGTTCTTTGCACGAAGCCTTTTCATTAATTTTCTTTCTCCATCTGCAGTTGCCTAAATTGCTCCTTTTAAGGACAGAAGTGGTCCTTTTTGTCAACTGTATTGCTGTTGTAGGTGAGTAATGTGTGTGGAGTGGAAGGCAAGTGTTCCCCCCATCAATGCACAAGTTCGAGGGCCTGCAGTGGCCACCTGTTATCCAGAAAAGTCTCCTTCGCCCCCTCCCTCTCAGTTGATTCTTTACTCTGTGTCGAGCTCTCCCCATAAGCTCTCAGGATGTTTATAACTTCTGGTTTTAGTACTATTTTAAAAAATTCTCCTATCCTGCCCAGAAGTCACTGGCTGATATAAACACCCTAGTTTCTGCTGTTCAGCCTTCTCCGTGTAGGCTCTGCTCAGCTTCTGTTCTTAAACTATCGGCATCTTTGCTCCCCGGGTGGTAACCTTGCACACACTCACATGCAGGCATGCATGCCACTTCTGCTGTGGGGATTACTCCATTTAAAGGAAAAGCCAGGAGACACTGGGCAAGCCCACTTGGCCTTTTAGTTCAGCTCTCCTTAGCCCTGATTTTGCATCTGAACCATTTCCTTTCTTCATCAATTGACACAGGCTATTATCATCAATTGATAATGCTATTCCCAAAGATACAGAATTCATTCAAACAATAAATATTTTCCTCCCATCATGGTGGATAATTAATAATTTGCACTTATTTTTATAGGTAAAAATAAACAAAAGACCACTATAAAATTAACCTGACTTCTAGTTCCATAATGTCCCTCACTGAAGACTGCTTTCCTTCAAAATGTGGGGATATGCTGGCTAATTCAGACTATGTGGTATTTTAAACTGCTCACCAAATTAACAATTGGAAGAAATCCAAACCAGATGTTTTTTTAAATGCATTTTTTCATAAGCCAGGAAAGAATCCTAAACTCTGAGGGAATCCCAGATGTTTGAATGCTTCAAAGGACCAGTTTCATGATGATAAAACCCTCTGTCACTCATTTTGTCATATCATATGACTTCTTTATTATTACTGATAAGTGAACAAGAGCAGCCTTGGCTAACACCACTACTGACATTATCTCTTCCCATAAACACCAGGGGAGGAAGATTCTAAATTCTTCAGAATTTCCACCAGCAGTTGTTGTTGTTTTTTAATGTATTTATTGATTTCAGAAAGGAAGGGGGAGAGAGAAAGAGAGAGAGAGAGAGAGAGAGAGAGAGAGAGAGAGAGAGATTATGAGAGGGAATCATTGATTAGCTGCCTCCTGCACACCCCACACTGGGGATTGAGCCTGCAACCCAAGCATATGCCCTGACCAGGAATTGAGCCGTGATCTCCTGGTTCATAGGTTGGTGCTCAATCACTGAGCCATGCCACCTGGGCTCCACCAGCAGTTTCTATCTTCAGTTAAACATCCCCAACACATACAAATAATCACCTCTCTTTTCTTGTAGGCCGGTTTGTGTAGAGCACCGTTACTTAAAATTATTTTATTGGCTTATATTATCAAATGATTATAAAACTTAAGATTTTGAAGCAATATAATTTTTTTTTAATTTTTGAAAGTTTAAATACCTCCCCCTTAAAAGCCAATTATCTTGTGTTCACAGTTTGTAAATTATTCAGTCAACAAATATTAATATACTATTAACTAGTGAAAAGTTAAGTGGCAGAAAGAAAAAATAAAAGAAATACTCTGAGGATGGAGGGGGGAAAGATAAGTGACTGAAGCATTTGATGGTCAATAAACAAAAATGCATAATTAAAAGTCAGCCCTCGATACAAGGGTTTATAAAAAAAAATAAAGTAATAAAAACCAGAAAAAAATGCATAATTAAATATTCAATGAATGCTATCAATGAAAAGATGCTGTGGGATATTAACTCTGTGTGTGTGTGTGTGTATGTGTGTGTGTGTATGTATGTAGTTAGTTAGGCAGAGGGAGGCCCCTTAAAAGAGGTCACACTGAAGCTGAGGCCCAGAGAATGAGCAGAAAGGGAACAAGCAAAGAGCAGAGAGCAGGGTCCCAAGCAGAACAATAGTAAGTACAAGACCTTAGAGCAGAAGATGGGTTAGTCTATTCATTTAGAGCAGCGGTTCTCAACCTGTGGGTCGCGACCCCTTTGGCGGTCGAACGACCCTTTCATAGGGGTCGCCTAAGACCATCCTGCATATCAGATATTTACATTACAATTTATAATAGCAACATTACAGTTATGAAGTAGCAACGAAAATAATTTTATGGTTGGGTCACAACATGAGGAACTGTATTTAAAGGGCCAGAAGGTTGAGAACCACTGATTTAGAGAAAGGAGTTCTGTGTCACTGAGATGTAGAGGGCAAGGGAACAGGTAGGACAAGACAGGAGAAAGGGGAGAGGCCAGATCACGTAGGCCATGAAAGAAGGTTAGACTTTATTGAAAGTACAATCCATTTAAGGTTGTTAAACAGTGGTGTATCATGATTCAATTTGTGTTTCTTAAAAATTACTCTGGCTCTCTTCTGGCGGGAAGCAAGAGGGGTAACAGGGAAGTCAGGCCACTACTGAAGTGATCCAGGAAAGAGTAGAGAATGGCTTAGGGCTGGAAAGAAACTGTTGAAGGTGAGAAATATTTAAGGAAGTAGGAATGGCAGGATTCATTGAACAGAGGAAGGGAGAATTAAGTATGACAGGGCCTGCTAGATTTAGCAACTGGATAGAGGACGGTTCCATTCACCGAGATGGAGAAAAACTAGGGGAGGGAATGTCCTGGGGGTGGGAGTGGGTTGGATCAAAAGTTTTATTTTGAAGATATTGAATTTGAGGTGCCTGTGAGGAAAGTTCTGAATTCTTAAGGATGATAACAATTTAAGACTTCTGTGATTATTTCCATCAGCATCTTCAATCTTCAGTTGAACGGGGAAATGGCAAGGAGGCAGTTTGATAACTAAGGTGAATATATGGTATATATGAGTTTAGAGGAGAGGCTTGGGGAAGTATTTAAAAGCATGGAATAGATGAACTGCCCACTGGAGAGAATATGAGAGAAGAAATTAAGGCTCCAAATTAAACCCTGAAAAACGCCAACATTTAAAGACTGTGTTCAGGAAGAAGGTGGAGATGGTTACTCATTTTGAGAGGAGCAATTTTTAATGGAGTGGTGGAAGCTGAAGCCATATGGAAACTTGGGAGAACCCAAAGGTCACGGTGGTTGTAAAAGCTCTGTTTAGTCCAACTGTGTATAAAGTTTAGTTTACAAGTAAAATCCCACTGACAGCACAAATCCAAAAGTCAAGCAGAATGTCTAATGTCATGTGGGATATTTCATTCCTGAAAGGAAAGAGGCATGAAAGAACTTATGCAGAACTTGTATATAGTAAATTTAGTAAACAGATCAAAGAACAGGTTTTTGTTCAAGTGGTTGGATTTATTTACTGTTAAATATTTCAGCATAAAATAAATGTACTCTATTAGTACAACTATATTTGAACCATGCATGTAGAAGGTAACATGCAAAAAGGAAGTTTTGTTAGAGTTATGATATTTACATTTATTTATTTTTTAATTTATTGATTTGAGAGAGGGAGAGAGAGAGATCAATATCGATTTGTTGTTCCAATTATTTCTGCATTCTTTAACCAACTGAGCTATCCGTCCAGGGCTTCTTTTTTTTTTTTTATGGTTTAGGTAAAAGTGGACATTTTATTGAAATCAAAATAAAATACTGATGTATTTAATTTTAGAGGGTCCAATGATATGAAAACAATGTATTCCTAAGAATTATGTTAAATGAATCTACCTTTGAACAACTACTACCTAAGCAAAACAATGCTATATAAGTTAAATATAAGCATTGCAGCATCAACAGCAGTTAGACTGCAAAGACTGAAAGAGATAAGCCAAAATTTCTTTTTTTTAATTGAGTTTTAGAGAAAGAGGAAGGGATAGGGAGAAAGAGGAGAGAGAGAGAGAGAGAGAGAGAGAGAGAGAGAGAGAGAGAGAGAGAGAAACATCTAGGTGAGAGGGAAACATCCCTCAGCTGCCTCAACCAGGGATTGAACCAGCAACTCTTCCTTGCATAGGACAATGCCAACCAACTGAGCCGCATCAGCCAGGGCCCAAAATTACTTTTATAGAGAGAAGGCACAGGCACATGTGTTGCCATGATGGCGAAAGTTCAGGCCCTGCTGCTGGAAAAGATGAATTAAACCTTGATGGGACCTTCAATCCTTGAGCCCTCCCAGCATGACCTTCCTCCTTCCTGAAAGACCTGGCGACCCAAGGGATCCCCTGGTACTTCTGGACCTCTGTGGGCTGCATGTGGAACATCAGGAGCAAAATCTCCACTTGGGATTGGACTTAAACTGGACATTAGTATTTGTCTAATGTGCTCATTTTCCTTTCTGAGCTTGTTGGGCTGTCTCTTGGCTGACAGAGTTGCCATCCACCTTTCTTGAGCTCTTTTCTCATAGATGAGAATCTGGTGTTGACAAGAGAAAATGGTTCTCTCCAATTCTTTCTCCATATCTTCAGCCATCTCCTGGTGGAGGCTACACTTCTGATGGGAATAGCTCATGTTTCCATGCACCTTGAAAAATCTCTTCTCAATGTCCAGGCAGTGCCTTTCCTCCCTGATTGGTTTTCTCAGAAGCTGCTTCACTTGTTCTTGGTGTGATCCCTGCAGCATTTGAAGTTGCAGCCGAAGTTTTTGAATCTCACTGTTGAGCTGTGAATGTTCAGACTGTAAAGATGCTTGCTCTGTTTGGAGATGGTTTCTTTGTCCCATAAGTGCATCATTCATTTGACTTTCTTCACAGTTTTCTGGATATTTTTCTCTTTCGTACACTTTTAAGTTAGCAGCAAAAATGAGACTCTTTAGATTGGCTGCCAACTTAGAAAGTGGGTGATGTTCACTTCTTGCGTCTCTCTTTTCCTCTGCTTCCAAGTTGTCGGCCTCTATGGGATCTCTGTGAGGAGATCGGGCACATGGATGACCTTCAGCGTGGTTTCAACCAGAAAATTTAATTGGCTCCCTTTATCATTCAGTTCCTATTGCATCCGTGCATTTGAGCATTCCAGCAAATGCCGTGGCCCCTTCAGCTCCTGCATTCTTCGCTTCCATTCCTCAGGTTCTCTGGAGAGCAGTTCTAGACATTGCTGGAGACAAATGGTTTCATTCCAGCCATTCATGATTTTTGTTTGAAGGTGTTGAACATTGTTCTCAGATGTTTTCAAGATGTGTTTTGCTCCCCGCAAATGGGCTAAGAGACCTGGATTCAATGTAAGAACTTAGCAGAAACCAGTGACAACTGTCAGGTCTCACAAGTTCATGGATTTTCTATGGAGCCAGTTTGCCTCCATTTAAATCAAGTGTTCCTGGATGGGATGACTCAGGGGACCTACATTCCTACCCACAGTTGGCCCTGCCATCCTCAGCTCATAGCCCTCAGGATTGCCCTGGGGATGGTCCTCCTGCCCAGCGAGACATCTTCTGCAGAGGGAGGGTATCCTTCTTTGGTTGGCTTTGCTACCTTTTGCTTCTTCAAGCCCCATCTCCCTCTCCTAGTGTCTCTCTACTGAGTCAGGTTCAGAGCCTCCTGGTCCATCCCCCTGGACTCTGCCATGAGTGGCCATTGGAGGGTTGAAGCGGAAGTGTGGCATGATCTGACTAATATTTAGAAAGAGTGAGAAGACAGGATTGGAGCAGGGGGTGTTCAAAATGGAAGCAGACGAGGGGTTTGGAGACCATTGCGTTAGTGGTCCGAGTCTGAGTGGATGGTGGTGGCAAGCCTAAGGAGGTGGGCACAGCGTTTGCGTCAGGGGGCTGAGTTCAGGATTACGGGAGGTAAATGTGGCACATAGGTGACACTCAATAAATATGTTGTGACTGTTCAGTTTCTGGCTAATGTTTCCTGACAGCGTAATGTCTGGTATAACCAGAACTCACCACACCTCCACAGCCAGCTCTCCAGAAAAGATGCATGTCTTCCCAGCACTCTGCCCCACACTGTCTGCCCCAGAGTCTCTGAGAGCCAGTGTGGAGCAGCTCAGAGAAGTGGGGCTGGGAGTGAGGATGCCTGGGAGGGCATTGTATTGGCTCTGGGTCAACTGCTCCTACTAGATCTTAGTTGCTCCATACACCCCCAATAGGAAGCACCTCAACATGCAAGTATCTGTGTCCATTTCAGTGTCTATGGGGATGTGTCTTCCTTCACTTTAGTCTGGATGCGGCTTATCTGGAGCTGGCAGCCTGGGAAGACTCAGGCCAGCAGCTCAGATGGACCTTGAACCCTGACCATGGTCCTCTCTTGGTTGGAATGCATCAGTGTGGGACCAGAGGTGGAGCTGTGGCTGGTGTCGGGGCAGAGCTGACATTTGTATGGCTGCTCTAGAAATGTATCTGCAGGTGTTTCTTGAGGCTGCTGCTGTCCGGGGGGCATAGTCACACAGGTGAAGCACCGCATGTGCACAGGCGGGTTGTTTTTCCTGCTGAAGCACTTGTCACACACTTTCGTGGTTTGTCTCCCATGTGGCTTCGCAGATGGCGGCCCAACTCTTTCGTGCTGTGAACAATTTTGAAGTGGCAGCCTCTTCCTTTGACTCGGAAGGAAGAGCCATGACATGGGCTTTCTGGGCGTCACTGCTGTCAACAGAGGGACAAGTAGGTTTTGGAACATCTAGTTATCTAGTTCTGAAGCCCGCTCCCCCGCCACCTTACAGGCCGCCGCTGCCAACTCATTGGGTGTAGGCTGAGGCTGTTCAGACTGGAGGTGCTGGGCTTGGTTTGCCTGGGCCGTGGCATGGCTTATCAATCTGGGCTTCCAGGGATCCCTACAAGAGGCCTACTTCAAACAACCAATTCCCCAAGTTCGGAAATTACTCCAGAGCGTGCATGTCCTGGCAATCTGGTATTTACATGTTTCCTTAAAAAATTATAATGTTTATATTACTACTATAGTATCTTTCTCTAAGCGGAAAAAAAAATTATTTCATGTGACGTGGAAAGAAAGAAACAGCCTTTTGCTGTTCTGCTCAACAGGTATACATTTTTTGGCAGATGGAGGACTCCTCAGACCAGATAGGTATGAAAGGACCTCAGGCCACTGGGTGAGGTGGATTGGGAGGACCAGAAACAGGTCTTCCTCATCTGTGTGTAGGATTCTTTCCCACTGTTTCCTTAGTACTGTATTACAAAATAATCAACCCCTGGAACTCTAAAATCCATCTCTCCTCCTACTCCCTAACTTCTCTGTGACGAGATCAGAATTGGCCATCAAAGCAGCATTTATTTATTTATCTGCAAAGTTTTCCACTTAGATTTTGCACCCAAACTCAATTCTGTGGATCTGTTTCCCTGGAGGCTGGGTCACCATGGTTTCCCTGGCATCTGTCCAAGCCCCGGATGTACTGGCTACAGATGGAAATCAAGGGGCCTGTTGCCTTAATCTTGTCAGCTAATTGTTTGTTACCTAATTAGGTTTGTTACCTTCCCACTGTGAGCCAGCAGAAAGAATGTCAATCTAGTTCCTGAGGTCAAAGGTGGGATTAGGCAAGAGAAGAGAAGGGAAGAGAAGAGGCAACAGTCCGTGTTCACGGACCTCTCAGGGTTGATGCGGGAAGCCTCAGTCCCATGCTTGCTGAGGTCGGTCTTAATACCAGTTTTTACTGACTAAGCATTTATTGAGTGCTTTGGGTGGTCACTGTGTTTGCTGCTGGCCAGATTCTTAAAGGAGCTCATTTTGGTTATCGATTATGAGAGAGAGAAAAAAATCAGAATATGTGTCTTTTGGAAATGTAAGTAACTCTGAGAAAAGTAATTACCACAGCTTTTGTAGAATTCAGAGAATTCAAACCATGTTCCTCAGAACTGCTTTTAACACCTTTTGCACATTCTACCCACTCAAGTAGAGCAAGTGTCCAACAATACGTCCCAGTCACTGGCAGTGTCTGCAAGTGGAGGGGGCGGGGGTTCGGTCTCCAGCCAGGCCACTGCAGTGGAGTGAAAATCCAGCAGGGCTCCAGGGTGACCCATGGTACGGCCAAGCTCAAGCATTGGGTGGTCAGAGCTCTGAGTTCTTAGAGCCCATCAGGGGCGGAGTTCTGTTATAGTAATCATTATGGTACTTAATGTTAGGACCTTAGAATGTAAGACTTAAAGCATGTAACCCTGTGTGGACTGTTATAGTAATTATTATAGTACCTCTTGTTAGATATAGGAATACAGTGTGAGACCCAAGAATGCACCCTTGTAACCCCACTACTACTGGTAAACAACCTATCTGATGGGAACGCCCAAAGCCTGTACACACCCATAGATTAACAGACCCCGGGTGGATCCACACATGGCAGCCGCTGATAACACACACACCAACGAAGACCACGTCTGCAGAGGGTATATAACCAGACAGTCTGATCGACCCAGCAGCGCACAGCTCTCCTGTCGCCAGAGCGTGAGGATCTGTGTGTGCTCACTTCTCGGTTCCCAGCACGAAACTCTGCCTAATTAACTGTCGATCGACGAAGGAGCCAGCAGCCAACGGCGCCGTCTACCCCTGTGTGTGTGTCAGCGAGCATCGCCGGGTGGATCCTTCCCAGCGTCTGAGACCCATCAGGAACTGGTAAATAAACCTCCTGTGTGCCTGCATCTAACCTGTTTGTCTGTGTGTAATTTCTCCGGCTCGGCTCAGATCTCGGTGCTGTCTCTTGAAAGTATCTGACCAGAAGGTATTGGCACAAGCCTCAAGCGGATGGTCCAGACCACCTGTGCATGTCCCACTTAGGAACAGCACCTATATGGGAACCCCCCGCACCTTGACATAGGTGACGGGCCTTAAATATATAAGAAATAGAAGCTATTTGGGACAAGGTCCCACTCATATCAGTGTCCAGACTTGTGGTTTTGGGCATTCTGGGCCCCTCCTAAGGGCATTCCTATTATACCTATTACCTCAATCTTGACATAGCACTTGACATAACTGTCATGATTGACAGCGACTCCCTATTGGATTGTCAAAGGTGTCCAAAAAGTCTGCTCTGCTCTTGCTCTATACAGTTTCACAAAAAGGTAGCATAAAGGCATAATAGCATAGAACCTAGAGACCTAGATCAGGCCTTTTTGAACCTCAATTTCCTCTTCTGTATAATGAGGGATAATCATAGTACCCACTTCCTAGAATGACTATGAGGTGTGTGATCCATGACAGCTATTAGAATTAGAAAGCTACCGATGGGGCTGGATGCTGATGTGTATTGAGGAGATTATACCCCAACTGGAATCCTAAAGATAACTCAAACCTGTAGGGCTGTACATCTAATTCTTGATTCAGTGACAAATTCATAATCAGTATTGTAGTATAAGACATGGGAGAAAGTTCAAAGCCTCTGTGGGAAAAAAGAAATCTTACCAAAGTCTCCTTATTTTTTTTTAAATATTTTATTGATTTTTTAAAATTAAATCTTTATTGTTAAGATTATTACAGTTGTTCCTCTTTTTTCCCCCCATAGCTC
>NW_005363098.1:3824639-3846764 GCF_000412655.1 Myotis brandtii | reverse complement strand
TTCCTTCTAGTTGTAGAATTTCCACTCAGCCAAGCCTTCCTGTGGTTCAGGATGATGTCCGTTTTGTCTTTTAGTTGTATTTTTGAAGTTGTTGTGCGAGGCAGCAATTTCAGGTGTTTACCTATACCGCCATCTTGGTTTCAGGAGCTGAGCGGGGATACGTCACTTCCGGGGCCGGGTGCGCCGCTCCCCTTATTTTGTTTTTTAGAATTTATCTTTATTGTTGAAAGGAAACATTCATTTACCCATTCAGCAAATATTTATTGAAACCTACTATAGGTATACTTAGCATTACAGTTTCTGAGATCATAGAACTTGTGATTAATCAAATAACCACAAATAAAAAAATGCAATCTGTAATAAAAGCTATGGAGAAAAATTCTGACATTTTTTAAATATTGAAGAAGAGAATAGCCATTGAAAAATAAACTTGGGAAGTGTAATTTTGCCATTTCTCACTATCAATCTCTTTCATAGTTGACAATGGTGTTAGTACTTGGGCTCAGTTGTTTGTGTGGGGGGCTATTTGTTAAGATAAACTGTACTAAATGCATCTTGAATGTTTAAAATTGAATTAAAACATAGAATCATTGAATCACTGAAGCTACAACTTTATATCATGGCCATGACCACATTTTCAAGGGGCAGGAAACTCTGGACAGGAAGCCTGGGGTGGAGCTGGGGAGGGCAGGCCTAAAGAAGGCAAGGGCAAGACTCCCAAAGCAGCTGTCAAGGTCCTTGATCAGAAAACCCTGAGTCAGAACAACAAAAGGAGTAAAGCAGGACCAGAAAAACCAGGTCATGGTTTTTATGTTCTCACTTGTATTCAGAGAATTGATCCAGAAGGTCTTCTCTGAGAAGTACTCTTCAAAGAATAGGTCATGACCCATGAAACAAATTTTGTGAGTACCCACTGACATTTTTTTTATAAAATAGAAAATGTCATCCATGCTTTAGGTGTGTCGATGTGTGTACTAAGTGAGCCTCTGCTCAGTGGTGGGAATTCTCTGAGCTATATCCCGTATCCTACTTTTGTCAGGATATGGTCCTTCTAAAGTAAACCCCTCTTCCTAGCAAGTAGGGCAGGGACAGGGGCCACAGAGCAGATCTCCTACCCAGGCTGAAGTTCAGCCATCAGTCTGATGATGTCTGGATGTGGGGGCTGATTCTGCAAAGGAACTAGAACAGTGGTTCTCAACCTTCCTAATGCCGTGACCCTTTAATACAGTTCCTTATGTTGTGGTGACCCCCAACCATAAAATTATTTTCGTTGCTACTTCATAACTGTAATTTTGCTACTGTTATGAATCGTAATTAAAATATCTGATATGCAGGATGTATTTTCATTGTTACAAATTGTACATAATTAAAGCATAGTGATTAATCACAAAAACAATATGCAATTATATATGTGTTTTCCGATGGTCTTAGGCGACCCCTGTGAAAGGGTCGTTCGACCCCCAAAGGGGTTGCGACCCACAGGTTGAGAACCGCTGAACTAGAAGATATGTCCCTTAAAAGTGAACGTGGTAGAGACCAAGTTCAAGGCAAAAGTGTCACCTCCTATGATGGGAAGGAAATGGACATCATTTGACTGATATTTGGCCATTTTTGACTTGCAAAATTGGCAATCTGATATTGAAACTAATAGATGGGTTAGCCCAGCCCTGGAGGTGTCTCCTGTGGACATGGCTTCCTTTAGGGCTTCAGTGTGAGTGTGAAAGGTGCTGATAACCGAAACAATTGGGAGTGGGATTTAACCTAGAGTTTCCATTCACATTTTCTTTGCTGGTCTCTTTGCCCTTGAGCAACTGCTAAGGGCACCTGGCAGCTGTCTAAACTGAAGTCATTGTGTTTCAAACAAGGTTTGCTTAGAAGTAGCTTCCTTTTCTCCTTAGCACTTTTATGACTACGACTGCATTCCAAATACTGTAAATGTTTTCAGCTTTATTTCCTCCTTGATCAGATACCTTTTTAAAACTCTGTTTAAAAAATCAAGTCAATTTATATAAGAACTTTTCTCTTTTCAGAAGACCAGGGGTTGATCATTTTCTTTGCAGACATAATTTCTAACTGCACACATTCTAACTTCCCACAATTGTTTTTGGATAACAGAATTCTCAAGGAAAGGAGAATGGCTAGTTTGTCTTCCTTAGAGTTTTTAGAGCACTCCAAAGAGGACTCCTGGATGATAAAAGGGGAGTAAGGTCAAGGGGTGACTTGGCATAAGTTTGTCAAACAGCATGGAGAGTTAAGAGTTGGTGGAGAGGTCAGTGAGAGAATAGGCTCTTAGTGGGGGATATGGACAGATACGCTGTGGGGGGAGAAAACCACCACAGGAATGAACTATGCCAGCTTTCAGCCTGGGCATATGTGTGGTAAGGGGCAGGGGTGGGTATCTGCAGAGGTGGAGGAAACATATCAATCCAGGGACCCCAAGAATTCAACATACTAGTAAACTGTTAAGACAGAGATGACAATCTCTAGGATAACCACTTATTTCTCTGAAATGGCCCACCCTGTAGTTATTACTCTAGCCTAAGTCTCTGACCTACTCTTTAAGAATTTGAATTCTTCCTGAGTTTTTCTTGGTCAAATCCAAAGGCCTCTTTCTTTTACAAGCAGGGAAAAAGTGATGTTTCTTTAAAACCCTCACATAAAGCTTTTATGTTGTTGGAAAAAAACGTGTGCTTAGAAATTAGACAGACCTGGGTAACATTTTTTTTAAAGGCTTACCACAAACTAACTGTGAGCCTTTGGGTAAGACAGTTGACAAGTTAGGAAACTCAAAGGGCTGCAGTTTCTTAACCTGAAAATAGAGGAGACAATCCCTGTCTTCTAGGTTGTTTGAAGACAATGTAAGATTATAAAGGGCAAGGCTATTGCTGGGCACTCTATAAATGAAGTTAGTATGTGTGTTACTATCTTTCCACTCCAACAAGCAGTTAAAGGACAACCACCCCAGAATTTGCAACTCTTTTAGAATACCAGTGTTGATCATAGTATAAACACTCGGGGCACATTTACATAATTTATAATTCAAGATGGTTTTTTTTTTTAAAAAAAGGCTTTTATGAAAGTGTCGCATGAGATTGCTTAGACAGTTATGTGAAAATTCTATGTCAAAATCAAATAAAATGTATTCAGTTTTAATTCTTGAGTGATTATCCAGTCTAAGAATTAACCAAGCACTTCTCTTTTCTTTCTTTCCACTTCTGCTGTTTAACCTTCATCAGTTTTATTTAATTTGGGCTTTTCTATTGTGGTGAATATGAACAAGATTTGGAACAAAGGCTTAAAAATTACAGACATTTTAGATTTAGAGCTAAAATGTACTTTAGGGATTATCCAGTCTAATAGTTTCCAGATATTACTGATTCAAAAATAATACATCACTATTTTGTCATATCCTCATATCATTGACTTAATACTTGATGTTGACTGGCTTTTAAAAAAAAGCTCACTTTACTTCCAACCACTAATATTCATAAACATTACAGGTTTGATGGGCTAAATGTATAACTTAAAACAGTTGTCCATGTATCACCTAAAATCATTTCATGTACCACCAGAGGCCTGGGTGGCACTCTTGGTTGAATACAAATCACATACACCCCTCATTTTATAGATGAGAACACATACCCAAAGAAGTGAGTAATTTGTTCTGTCTGTGATTGCAACTCCAATAAAAATTTTGATATATATTAAAGAGTTTGGTCATTAAAAACCATCTAGGTATTTCAGTTGTACCAACTCTCCCTTTCCAAGTTCCCCGTATACTTCCTAAGATACAAGAGAATAGGCAAAATCAGGATTAGCCTCAGTGAAAGATAAAACACTACTTATCCATAAGCCCCTTCAAAAACAAACAAACAAAACGTTAAGATGGGGCAAAGGATGAAAAACTAGGTCCAGTAATTTGTTGCTCTCTTAAAACAATTTAAAAAATCATCTGAACATATTGAAAAGTTGAAGCACATTTACCTTTTTGCTTATACCTGTTTGTGGAGTTTACTCTTACTGACCAGATTAAGGTCGGCAATATTGGCCTTCTCCTGACCCTAAATGCCTTGTTCATTGAAACCCGAGTGTTAGTTCCTGTTTGTACCATTGTACCTTGTTAGAGAAGGTATTTCTATTCTCCAGAGACTGAACAATAAGCTACTGTATGTTTGGTCTCTAGAGTTCATTTCTTCATGTTTTCATTAGTTTTATTCATACGATTCTATTAGAGTCGATTGTTAAATTGCTGGAAGCGTCTCCAACAAAGGACAAAAAGGTTCTTCTATAAAAAAAGAACAGTCCATCCCCTGCCCAGACTTGAAGGACTATAGATGAGTGTAATAAGTTGCAGACTATAAGCAAGTACCTTTTTTTCCCTACTCTCCTAGGAGCCTGGGATTTATGAGTCCACATATGGAAGTAGGTCAGTAGCATAGCCAAAAAAACAAAACAAACAAACAACAAACAACAACAAAAAAAACACCACCCCAAAACTTACTAAATACAAGTTGGAATTCACTGCTTTGAAAAATTATAGTCCCATCTAGTTAAATCAGATCCCATACATTCATTATCATACATAGCCTATATAGTTGAAATAATTTTATAATTGTTAAAAATATCTCATTTGAAGCATTCCTCTTTTTAAAAAAATTCTCCTTTCACTTGTAGAGCTTATGGTGAGAAGAATATTCTTCAGTTTACTCTGTTGGTTTCCTTTGACATAATTCCATTGCAGAGTCACATTTCCTTAGCGTTTTGAAGATCCTAGAATTCTTTTCTCTCTATTTTGAATTTAAGGAAGCATTTGAATAAAAATATATTTTGATTCACTATTACAAAAAGCACATTATCCAAAAAGGGGCAAAATTTGAGAGTATGCCCAGTCATGGAATTTCTAGCCAAGAACACAAAAGCAAATATATCACTTAATATTTATTAAGAATTAATTACTCAGAAGGGGTTAGTCACTAACAAAGACAGAGGCACATACAATTTTGTGTCAAATGAGAAATTTGAGCATATTCATTGGAGCAAGCCTTAATCTCCTATGAATTGTGCAATTTTAAATAAAGCAACATGGGAGGAAATTACAATAGAGTGAAGAAAAGACGCAATTTGGGGGAATTATAATGTATTGAAAAAACATGCCAAATACTTCTCTTAATACTGATGAATAGAATCAAGCCATATTCTATGTGAGCTTCACATTGTGGTTTTGTTTTGGTTTTTTATTCTACATTCTAGCAAAGTATGAGAACAGAAATGTAAGGAGGCAAGGATGGAAATGTTGCAAAAATATTTGTTTTATAGTACAACGGCTATTTATCTTCTTTTGAATAAAATGTTCCCTAATAGACAGCTGCATTAAATGTTCCTGGTCCTCATGGGCTCCTCCTCTTCTGTAATTTTTGCCCACAGTTTTCCCCCAAAACTACCAGAGTGGCTTTTGCTAGTCTTTGAATTCTTTAAAACAAATAGCTGACCATCTTCTTAACACACTGGTAGTGTTCCCAGAACAGTTATAAGTGCCTCTATTACACAGTAATGCCTTGTTCATTCTCTGAACTCAAGACAATTTCCCAAGTACTTATCTGCTTTTTAGCACTTTTCCCTACAAACTCAGAAGCCAGGTACCATTCCCTTTATCCCCTTAAAACTAGGTGGGAGTGTGTAAAACGATGAACGATATAAGGAAAGGCCCCCTTACCTCCCCATTGCACCTGTGGAGGAACTCCTTTAGGAACTGAGGGACCCTCCAGGGGACAGACACTTCCCCATGCCTGGGCTGAGCCCCAGCCAATGGCACCTGCACAGTCTCATTTTGCTGGGGACCAGAACACACCTGCCAGGTTATGCCAGCCCTTGTCACCTGCATTTAAATATAAAACAGGGTGAGATCTTGACTTAAGAGTCAAGTCATGCTCTGACAGCACCTTTGTGAATTGTACAACTTTAAATAAGCAACAGGGGACTTTACAACGCAATGAAGAAAAACGGCAATTTGGGGAATTATAATGTATTGCAAACACGTGGCAAATACTGCCGTCAACGCTGCTGTATGGAATCAGATCTCTCTGGCTCTCCTTCTGGTCCCTTGAGCTGAACATTTTACTCCTTGGACTTTGATCCTGGACTCAAGCCTACCTTCTTGCCCAATCAGGACTGTTATTTTCAGCAACTCGTTTTTAGCTCAGAAGCCACACTTGGTCATTTCCTCTAGGTCAGTCAGATGCCCTATCTTACACTGGCTGATTCTTCTTTCCCTCTTCCTACATGTGGCCTCTTTCACAGTCTACTAAGCTAGGTCAGCCAGGACAAAGTCCACCTGGGACATCTTCTGTCCCAGTTCTCTATAGCCTATCCCACACCCCACACCCCACACCCCCTTTCTGAAATCTTGTACTGAATTTTGTCCAATTCCCAAACTCATGAATTGAGGAATTCAAAGGTAGATTAAAATTTTGAAAAAGAACAATGTAATTTTGTTAGAAATGTAAAGTACTTAAGTAATCAATATCCTTGAAAGTTATAATTTACTCAAAGGAATCAATAGTTTAAGCTGATGAGTATTCTGGAGGGAAAGTGTTCAAATCCTCAGTGTGAGGGGAGGAAGTAGAGAGAGTGGCAAAAGCCAAAAACCAATGAAAAGGGTTAGAAAATGGGACTAATTAGAAAGATGAGAGGATGTGGGGTATTTATTCGTGAGAAGACATTTTCATACTTAATTAACTCTTTAAGAAGTGGAATCAATAGTTTAAGCTGATGAGTATTCTGGAGGGAAAGTGTTCAAATCCTCAGTGTGAGGGGAGGAAGTAGAGAGAGTGGCAAAAGCCAAAAACCAATGAAAAGGGTTAGAAAATGGGACTAATTAGAAAGATGAGAGGATGTGGGGTATTTATTCGTGAGAAGACATTTTGATACTTAATTAACTCTTTAAGTTATGTTACTACATGAGCATTGGATTGCATTGTCCTCTCATTTCCTCTGTCCAGTAAATACTACTGAAAAGGCAAAACAAACAAAACAACACCACCAACAACAAAAAAATCCAAAAAACAAAAATGGAATGTAAAGAGAGTGCTTTCTGAGGGTGAAAACAGGCAATGACTTAAAAGGCGTATCGTGGAGATAAGGGAGAGTTTCTTCAGAGTTGCCAGACCAGTATTTCCCAACACCCTTATTTCCTCTCCTGTCCTCAGCATGGCCCAGCTCACATCATCTAAGGATAAGTCATGAACTGTTCCTACTCTGAGACCCAGTAATTCCACTTTGAAGAACATACTCCAAGGACAAAGAAAAAAAGCAACTTCTACAAACTTGTTCATAGCAGCATTATTCAAATTGTAGTGGCCTCTTTTAGGGGTCAGCTCAGCCCATAAGCCATCCCCCCCACACCCCCCACAACCCCCATCTACAGGGTGATGCTGGATAATTCAACTCCTGAACTACAACTCAACCAGAGATGGATCTAATGCAAGCAAGGATGTGAAACTGGGACAGAGAATCGCAGATTAGTCTTTGTATAAGCAGTAGGGGTGCTGTTACCAGGGTGGAAAAATAAACTGCTGTTATAAGGTAACTCTATTCCCCTATAAGGAGAGACAATCAGGATAAGGAGAAGAAGAATGAAACAGATTCACCAAGAAAAACAGAAATAAACAAAAAACAAACCAACAGTTTTCTGGCTCCTTCCAGATGCCCAAACTGCATTTCTGCCCATTGACTCTATCTTAAAGTAATTTAAATCAGTTTTTGTTGCTTATAATGAGAGTTTTAACTGGGACACAATAATAAAAAATCAGAATCAACTCAACCCAAGATAAGAAAATGATTACATAAATTATTATATGTTCGCATGATTGAATGCCTTTTAAAGTGATGCAGTTTTAAATTGTCCGCATGGAAACATAGGCCATAAAGCAGAATGAACATGCTGCTTGCAACGTTTAAATTGTCGATTTAGTTAACGAGAACTGGAAGAGTACTACAGAAATGTGAACAGTTACTAGGTGTATTGGATTTTTGGATATATTGTTTATAAAATAGCTTTAAATTTAAGACTATTGGCATTTTGAAACAGTGATTTAATATCCCACTTCAGATCTTTCTGAGAATATTCCTTATTCTGATATTGATATTCTCCATCGGTCTTCACCAAAAATTTGTAAGTTGTTCTTCAGTCTTTTTTTTTTTCTTTCTCCAAGGAGCCTTTTATTGGGAGATAGTATTTTGAAGGCATAATTCTGAGTGTGATTTAAAATCATCTTTGCTTTTATATAGAGAATGGAATAAAAGCCAGTTAAGTGGAATTAAAGAAATGGGTTAGGAGACAGTGTGGTAGTTCACTTGGACTCCCAATGAAAAGCGTCAGGGCTCCTTGGAAAATAAGCTGATTACAAGTCTGAGGCAAGAAATGTAAAAGACTGGCCTGGAATGTCTTGCCTTACTAGATAGTAGTGAAGCAATCCAAGACCACTGAGGAACTGTCAAAAGTTCTCAAGAATCCATTTAAAAAGACTCCCAAGGGCTCCATATATTGATAAAAAATGATCATTGCAAGAGATTAAAATGGATTAAAATGTTTAGATCCATAAAGTCATAATGATATATATATATATTTCAAAACCTTTGATGGATACTAAATTATCTACGTAGAAAATTTTTTTGGGATCATTTAAACTCCTAAAACTAATTAGCTATTATTGCAAAGTTATAGGATCCAAGGTAAATCTACAAAAGTCAATTGCTTTCTTACATATAAGCAATGAATTTGAAATTAAAAACACAATGCCGTTTACATTAACACCAAAAGAAACACTTAGGTATAAATCTACAAAATATCTTCAAGATCTGTACAAGAAAAACTACAGAACACTGATGGGAGACATCAAAGATCAAAATAAATGGAGAGAGAGTCCACCTTCATGGATAGCAAGACTCAATATTGTCAAGATGTCAGTTCATCCCAACTTTGTCTATAGATTTACCATGATCTCAATCAAAATCTCAGCCAGGTATTTTGTATCAATAATCTGGTTATAAAGTTTATATCCTTTAGATACTAAGAAACCCACTCACTATTTTGAAAACAAGTAAATAAAGGGAAAAAGTGAAGCAAAAATAAAAGTAAATCAGATATGTCTGATTTTTAGATTAAAACCTCTCAACTGTTTCAAATTTCACTTAAAATAAAAGCCAACCTGTAAGGCCATGCTTGACTCTAATCACACTCATTTTACTTTATGGCACTTAGCCTTTGCTTATGATATTCCAGCCATACAGACCTTCACATAAACATGGTTTTTTCTAACCTAAGCTAACTCCTCCTCACGCTTTAGATCTCAATTTACATTTTCAGAAGGATTTTTCATGACCATCTTAGCAGGAAATCCTATTTGTTTCCTCCTTAGAACTTAACCATTTTTGTATATAATTTATTTGATCACTTGTCTTTGTTTGCTTCTCCCAGTAAACTGTGATTCAATAGAGAAGAACGTATTGTCTCTGCCCAAGATCTACCACATGTGGGTACTTCATAACTATTTGTAAAAACAAAAAGTAAATGATGTTATTCACCAAGTAGAGACTAGATGGTTGAAAAACAGGCGAAACTCTTAAATAAACCAGTGAGGTGACTGTGGAATTGTGGGCTCTCTGGAGGGCAGACCTGTCAGGTCCCTTGTGTGAAAGAGCAAGGAGAGACTGGTAATAAAGAGAAATGTGGTTCAAGGAGGGAAAAGGTCACTGTGGATTTTAAGACAGAAGTTGTGATCACCTTAGGCTTTGGGGTATTTCCATAAAGTGTTACATTTTAAAAAATTATAAATACCACTTTAAACATAAAGTTTGTAAAATTCCTAGGCCTTACTTAGCCTTTTTATTTACTTCCATGTTGCTGATGACAAATAGTGGATCCTTTTTATTCTGCATTTGACCATGGCATTGGGACAAATTATTTCAAGAACTTTTATTATTGTATCTGATCTTTATGTGTCTTGATGCGAGCTTATGTATATATATAGAAAACTCATCACATTTATTTTGTGCTTTGGCAGTTTAAACAATGATCCAATTAGAATCTGTCCTTTGTGATTCGAAGCACTGTCATACCAAATGCTCCTTTTAAATTTTTCCCTCTTTTTTTAACCAATAGATCTTTCTGAAGATAGTTGTTGGCAGAACCTGCCATTATAGTTTCTCAAAATTAAGACTGGAGTAACTGAAATTCTTCATAAAAATGCCAAGAAGCTAGTGATTTCTGAAGAGCCTATGACTTTTTCTATCTGTATCTTAATTAATTAAATCTGATCTAGATTTTTTAAAAGAATACATTATAAAAAATGTGGAAAATTTTTTAAAAGATGAAAGAAATCAGACATAACCAATCAGTCCTCATCACCCCAGTATGATAAATCTGATATAGTTTCTCATATGCTTATTGTTTCCTAGTTGTAATCTCAGTGTACATACATGTTGTTATCCTACATGTTTTCTTTGTTGTAAAACACAAGGCAAGTAAATAAGAGAATTTAAGATAGATGTAGTTAATGTGAAGTAAATAAAGGAGCATAATGTAGAGTAAGCAGTCAGGAGAGATCTCACAGAAGTGTTATTTGGGATGGAACCTGATTGACAAGGAAGAGTCAGCCTTGTGGAGGTCTAGGCCAGAGCATTCCTCACATGAAACAAGTTCAACACCCAGGACACCAGGGCAGGAATGATCTTTGAGGAACATAAAGGTGGCCAATGTGATAGAGTAAATGAGCAAGAGAAGCATGGAGGGAGCTGAGTTGAAGGAAGGAGAGAGAGAGAGAGAATGTGCGTGTGTATGTGTGTGTGTTAGGGAAGGGGGATCCTGTGGGACATGGTACAACAGCAATGTGAAGCTATTGCAAGATTTTAATGACATTAAAATGTCATTAAAATGCCATCAGAAATGGCAATGACATCTCTGATCTAGATTTTTAAGAATACTCTGGCCACCAAACACACTGTATGGAAATTGTTTCTGCATGAGTGAGGACACAACTGCTAAGGACAGACCCTCAACGCATATTGGCTTAACCATTCCAAACCATGTGTCAGGAATGCTCATGTAAGTGGGAAGCATAGGGGATTTAGGTAGAGCTATGTGCAGGGGTCCAGAGAATGTCATCAGATTTTTCTTTTTTCTCTCATTCTCTTCTTATGTTACCTCCATTCTCTTTTTCTGCATTTCTCAACCCAGCCAGCAGGGGGGTGAGGCAGCCAATAGCCCAAGGTCATCCAAAGGAAGAGAGAACATCTGTCTAATTTCACTTGGGAAAAATCTGTGAAAGGACTGAAATTGGTCAGGCAATAAATAAATAAATAAATAAATTCTTCCTTTGACCAATTACCATGCACAGGGGCCGTTGTCACTCGTCCATTCTGCGTCATATGCTCACCAGTTAACAGAGATGAAGTTGGGCCACCAGGATAACACAAGGTTGGGAATGATTCTTCAAAGGAAAGGGATGTTGTTATCAGAAGGAAATTGGTAAGCATGCTGGACAAAGGAGGGGAAAAACTCAAAACAATACCCTTATTGCATGGTCATTTGATTTACATAGTGATCTTATTTTTTGCAGAATAATATTCCACCATATGTGTTTCACTCATTCATTAATTTTTGTTCAACCCATCATTTGGCAAAATCTGAACCAGTTCCTTATTGTTATATAATTGTTGATTCTGATCTTTTATAACTGTACATAATATTCTGTGACTAAGAGCATATGGCTTTTTCCTTGCATTTTCTTCATTTACTGGATAAAAGGGTATGAGATATAATTTTCTTCTTAATATATTTTACCAAATTTATTACTTTCCAAAAGGTTGTGTCACTAGAAATGCACAGCATGTTTATTTTTCTGTCCCCTCCACATTGATATCAAAATTCTTTTATATTGCCAATTTAATTGGTGAAAATGATGTGTTTTTGTTTTAGTTGTTGCTTTTTAAAATCACAACTGCAGGTGAAAAATTTTGTTTAAAACTAGTCATAGTAGGTCTTCTATAAATGTTCTAAACATGCCCTTTGCTGACCTATCTATTAGGATCTTAGTTATTTTTCTATCTATTTATCTGAACCCTTTAGAGACAATACTATTTCCCAGTTTTCTGCTTGCTTTTTAAAACTTTAACTTTCAAAATTATGGTTGTTCTTATGTTGTCAAATTTTTATTTTTTTCTATTGTTTTCAAGCTTAGAAATTCACACTTTCCCAGAGGCTTGAGAAACATTTAATTCTCTCTTCATTTAGCTTATCTAAAGCTTGATTTGTCTTTTTCATCTCTTTACATATTCTTTTTTATTTAATTTATTGGAGTGGCATTGGTTAAAATGATCATATAGGTTTCAGGTGTCTTTACATATTCTAAAATTTATTTTTTATTCATGATGTGAGGTGAAGATATGCATTGATTTTTCTCCCAGTGGTGTTCCACTGAGAGATCTGTCAATTCAATTTCCATTCCAGTACTGCAAACTTTTAATTCTTGTTGCTTTATAATGTATCTGGTAGGGTTAGCTCCCTACCGCATTTCTCTTTAGAATATCCATGTTGTTCTCATATGTTCATTCTTTCAGATGAGAATTAGGATAACTTCCAAGTAAAGATATTACTGAGCTGTTGATTGGAAGTGCATACTTTGAAAATATTTCTTGGAAGTCTAGGATCAGTGTTCCCTGCCATCAAGTAGATCAGGGTTCCGGCACCTGTTCCCTGTCCATGCCATTCACTCTCTTTCTGAGACCATATTTCATTTGCATAAGGAAGAAACTTCCTCTTCTCATAGAGCTGTTTAAAATTTGTAATTTAGGAGACACTTCTTTAGTGGCTGATCTTAGAATTGGAGGTAGGACTTAAATAAGTGGGGTTTGGGGGCCTAAAATTCTTATACTTTTTGCTGTCCCTTTTAGTTTTAGTCTATATCTTTTATTACTTAAAAAAGAATTGGAGGTAGGACTTAAATAAGTGGGGTTTGGGGGGGCCAAAATTCTTACACTTTTTGCTGTCCCTTTTACTTTTAGTCTATATCTTTTATTACTTAAAAACCACTTAGAGCTTCAACATGGAAATTCCTTTCATTCATTAAATGTATAGTACTTCTCAAATTTATTTGAAAATTTGAGGTCCACGTGCCACTTGTTTGGATAGCTAGTAGCTATCTGGTTTGTGTAATTATCTGCGAGTATGTCATATATAGTGGGATCTGAAATCTTTACCTGCTAATCCTTAGCTTTCAGCTACAGGTCCCGAATTATATAAATGGTGCCCCCTGCCATTGTGCAGTGCATAACTCACATGGCCATATGATACAGCCCTGGTGATAACCATCTGTTGAACTTGAAAGCAAGGGTATATATTTCCTGTCTTCACACCAAGGGTTAAATTATACTCTGAAAACATTAAGCACTTTCCTAGGTACCTTTTAGACCTGTAATTTTCCAAAGAAGGAAGGAATAATGACAACAACAACTTTTGCTTTCATTATCTCATTTTGTCTTCATTATAACTATCTATTGTGAAGGATCTTTTATAGTTTCGGCAATTTTCCCTTTTCCAAATGTCATACACTTGGAGTCATGCAGTATGTACCCCTTTCAAACTGAACTGGCTTCTTTCACTTGCAATATCCATTTCAGATGCCTCCATGTATTTTTAAGGCTACAGAAATTTATTTTTTATTCAATTTATTGAGGTGACATTGGTTAATAAAACTATATAGGTTTCAACTGTACAATGCTATATACATCATCTGTATATTGCATGTGTGCCCACCACCCAAAGTCAAATCTTCTGGCTATGGACATTTTAAAATGTATCAACAATATGTATTAAATACCTACTATGTGCCAGGTGCTGAGTACACTGCAGTAGATAAGACAGGCAAGATCACTGTCCTTGATCAAAGCTTCAGAACTGTCGGGTATTCAGTTCCCAGCAACAATAGCTTTCTCTAGGCAACAAGTACTGTGATTATTATTTTGAAGGTCTTCTCTTTCTTCCCTGAGGAAATCACTTGCTTATACATCAACTAGGAGGAGACCAATGAACCCACAAGTGATTTACCCTGTTCCAGACTAACCAGTTCCTTCTCCGTAGTATAACAGCAATGGTTCACAGTGCAGATCCTGCTCCAACTCTTGGGGAACAGCCGTCAGCCAATGGCAAATGGGAGTTGAAGGACAAACATCCCAGCTTCCCTGCTTCCTTGGGTGGGACAACTTTGATGTGTCCTGCTTGTCTCCCAGAGTTCCCTGTGGGATTGAGCCCCAGTGGTCCTCAGTGGTACCCTGCTCGTGAACATTTCCTTCCCTTTGCATTGTTTCCAGCTCTGTATTGTTTTCTTCCCTTTGATGGCTCACTTCTCCATTCCTCGAATAGTACTTCCTGGTATCACATTTTACATGTCTAACATACCACATGTCTAACATACTTAAATCCTGTTTTAGAGGAACCCAGCCTAAGTCAGTAGGTCCTAGAAGTGATGCAAGGAAAGAGATCCTCAGAATGGGATTCTAGATTTGGATCAGGTGGCAACAAAGACCCTCTGCGTACTCTGAGCCAGAACTCTCTGAAGCTCTCCCTCTTGCTAGAGGAAGCCAGTCTCTAGTTGCCTGGAGATTGTGCAAAGGCCTTAGCTAGGGCAGATGCCTTGCAAGATGATGCTTGTCTGTGAGATCTTTTCCTGCCTCTCTTTATTGCTTCTAGACCAGTAATTAAAAGTCTTATTATGAGCCAAGCAGAGTAATACTGCTATGTGAAGAAAGGGATTATTCACCAAAAGCATCTCAGAACCTGGCAAATATGTACCAGCAGGAGCTGGAAGAATTTGCCTGGATCTTGAAAGTGCTCAACTTGGGAGGACAGACTATAAGGCTGGATAGGGGAGAATTTACTAATATGCGTGCATTATTCAGTGACTTAAGACTTAATATCCTGGTAGAATGCCTAGAACTGTACCTAGTACATTGCGGGAATGGCTCCTTGAAACTTTAAAACAACAATGAGATGGAGATGCTGGAATTACTTAGAAAAAGATGAGGAAGTGGGTAAAAAAAAATCCAACAGTCTAGAATCAAGAATGCAATTATTATGTAACCTCAGAGAAACTACCAGCTGAAAATGTTCCCTGGTAGGGCTCAGGGGACACTCTCCTCACTGAAGTGATAAGGAATATGCTCCTACATTCTGAGAAGCTCAGAACTGACTGTGTGTCCTCTATAGCAAGACTGATAGTAAGAGATGCCCCAGACTCAATGGGAATAATAGGATTCCAGAGGTCAGACTGGCAGCACTAGACCATCTGAGGCCATGAGGTGCAATTATGGCCACTGACATCAACCTGAATAAATCTTAGAGACCTATTGCTGATGGGGGAAAATTAGTCCCAGAAGAACACATCATTTATTTAGATGTTAAAACATGCAAAATGAAAATGTAAGTGTGTGTGTGTGTGTGTGTGTGTGTGTGATAGGTGAGTAAATACTAAACTAGAATAATAGTTCTGGGAAGGAGAGGGGAGAGAACAGGGGTTGAGAGAGATGTATAACAGGACCTTTAAGATACTGACAATACATATTCTCTTTCTAAAGCCAGGTGGTGAGTACAAAGGTGTTCTTTTTTTATTGCTATTCTCTATACACATAAATTACACTTTTTCAATATATTCAATATTTTAAAAAATTAACATAAAGAAATAAACCTAGTCCTGGCCACGTGGCTTAGCTGGTTGGAGTGTCATCCTGTCCACTAAAACGGTTGTGGGTTTGATTCCTGTCTGGACACATGTATGGCTTCTGTCCCCAGCTGGGGCATGTTGAGACAACTGATCAATGTTTCTTTCTCACATAGATGTTTCTCTCTCTCTCTCTCCCTCACTCTGTCTGTCTGTCTATATGTCTATCTGTCTGTCTGTCTCTCTATCTAAAACCAATAAACATATTGGTTGGAGTGTCATCCTGTCCACTAAAACGGTTGTGGGTTTGATTCCTGTCTGGACACATGTATGGCTTCTGTCCCCAGCTGGGGCATGTTGAGACAACTGATCAATGTTTCTTTCTCACATAGATGTTTCTCTCTCTGTCTCTCCCTCACTCTGTCTGTCTATCTGTCTATCTGTCTGTCTGTCTCTCTATCTAAAATCAATAAACATAGCCTCTGGTGAAGATTAGAAAAAAGAGAAAAGAAATAAAGCCTAGCCATAATTCCTTGCTGGTTGTGACTCTCAGTGGAGAGTAGTGGAAGGAGCATGGATACTAGGTGTTGGCATCAGATAGCTCCAAATTCAAGCCACTTATTGGCTGTACAAACTAAACTCTAGGGAAGTTACTGAGTCTGTGAGTGATAAATTTCTCACTAGTAAAATGATTTTGATAATATTGATCCAGCAGGGTAGTAGTAATTATTAAATGAGATTGTTTGCATAAATCTTATTGTAGTACCTGGCGCATATCAGATGTTTAAGAAATAACAGTTACTATTCAATAACTTTGCCCACACTTTCCACTTTTTTCCCTTTTAGAAATTTTCCATCTTTCTCATTTGACTTCATTCAACTTAATTATTTGCTGCAAGCAAAGTATCATGTTGTGTAAGCTATGCCCTAATATATTTTTATATTTAAGTTAGTTTTCAAAATGCCAATATCTCATTTGATCCTCTCATTCAATCCTCGGTGCCTAGCACAAGTTGGAACATGAAAGGAGTCCCAATAAATCTTAGCAAATGGATGAATGTAGTAGGGAGGTACAATGGGCTGAATTGTGTTCACCCAAAATTCATATGTTGAAATCCCAATCTCTAGTACCTCAGAATGTAACTATTTAGAGAAAAGGTCTTGAAAGATGTTATTAAGTTAAAATGAGGCCTTACTTTATGGCAGGGCCCTATTCAATATGACTGGTATTCTTATAAGAAGAGAAAGAAACCCTGAGAATGAGCTCCTATAGAGAAAAGGCCATGTTGGGACACAGTAATAAGCAGCCAGTTATAAGCCAAAAGGAGAGACCTCAAGAGAAACCAGCCCTGCCCACAGCTCAATCTTAGGTTTTCAGCCTCCAGAACTGTGAGAAAATAAATTCTGTTTAAACTACTTGGTCAGTAGCATTATGTGTTATGACAGCCCTAGCAAACTAAGGCAGTAGGGCAAGTATTATTATACCCAAGTTATAAACTGAATCTCAAATGTCAAGACCTTATACAGATTTATGTAAGCAGTAAAGGGGCTGAATTGCCCATTTAATTGAATTGAGGTGTTACATTCTGGCTCTTTCCCCTACAGCCTGCTTCTTTCCAAATTGTGTGCTATATTAAGATGTTTCAATTTGTACAAACATAATTCTTAAATTAAATTCTTGTGTTTTTTTTTAATCAAAGTAATATATAGGCTTGTTTAAAAAAGGGAAAAAAAAAGAAAAACAAGAATCACCTGCTTTTCCCTTCACCTAATGTGGCTTCCTTAGAGGCAACCACTTTCAACTTTTTAGGTGGTTTTCCCCTTAGTATTTTCATGTAATTAACATGCTGACATAGATATCTCATGATTTTTCAAACCAAGACATCATCTATTAAGTTTCTATTATAATTGAAGATCATCTCAACACACACACACACACACACACACACACACACACACACACACACACACACTACTATCCCATGCCCTTCGTCTTAATAAAGTTTTAATCTTTGATGTTTTTCTTCTTCTGTGTAGTCTCAGTTTTCTCCAGGCTAGTTTTCTTTTTTGTTTTGTTTTCATGTTAGACTTTCCTTAAATGTCTGATGATTCCTGGCTTGTTTCCTGCTCTGCCCTGCACCAGTGCCTTCAGAGGCAGCTAGTGACTTCGATTTTTGACATTTTCTAGAGTTCCGCATCAGGAATCGGCTGGTCACTGCTAGAAACTCTGCTGCAGGAACTTAAGTTTTAGCTTCCTTTTGCCTTAGCTATTCCTTGTCCATTTACTTTCTACCTTCTAGAAATTTCCGGAACATCTCTTTTCTCCTGTCATTTCATCTCATGTTCTCTTATACTTTTTATGTCTTTTTATTCCTTGACTATTATTTTAGGGGTTTTTGAGAGAAAGTGGAGACAAACAGGTTTTTAAACAGTAGTTTACATTTATAATTTTGACTTTTCTTGGATTTTTATCATTAGTCAACAAGTAGTGGTTATTATCAGTTCAATGCAAATGATTACAAATATTTCCAAGTAACTATGTTTCCAGTGGCTTCTATGAAAGCCTCTTACATTGAAAACCTCTTTTTTTAAAAAAAAAATTAAATCTTATTGTTGAAAGTATTACATATGTCCCCCTTTCTCCCCATTAACCCCTTCTAGCCCACCTCCACCCCTGCCCCGGCCTTCACCACACTATTGTCTGTGTCCATAGGTTACGCATATATGCATACAAGTTCTTTGGTTGATCTCTTCTCATCCACTCACCCACCCACCCACCCCCACCTTCCCTCTGAGATTCCACAGTCTGTTCCATGATTCTATGTCTCTGGATCTATTTTCTTCAGCTGTGTTATGAATAGTAAGAGTAATATAATATTTCATACTTAAGTATCACTTATATCTGAAGACTTTCATGCTTAGAGTAAGGTGAGGAGTGTGTACAGACAGGAAGGATGGGTGTGGAGTCAGATTCTGAGCAGGCTGAGGAGGCCTGAGGATGGCCTGTTGTGGTAGCCAAGCCTGAGCAGAGAGAGGAGCAGATCCCTGCAGGCGGTAGCATACATGGGGGTCGGGGGAGGATAGTCAGATCCCGTGAAAGATGAAGAGGAGCCACACTGTGGGGTGACCTGCAGTGTTAGAGCCCAAGGGGATGGCCTTGCACAAGGGTCTGAGCACAAGCAGACTGAGAGGGCCTCCTCATAGGTGAGTGCACAGTGACAGCATTGTGATTTTAATTTTATGCCAAGGCATTGATCAATTAAGTAAAAATATTAAGGGTAACGTGAGCCAGGTTTGTCACCCTAGGAGAATGAAGTCAGAAATATGGAGAGGGAGAAAACTAGAATAAACCCTCAGGTGTTGGATTGGAAGTAGAAGTTATCAGTGTAAACTCATGGGTTGCAATGTGTCTATATCAGTGATGGCGAACCTATGACACGCATGTCAGAGGTGACACGTGAACTCATTTTTTTGGTTGATTTTTCTTTGTTAAATGGCATTTAAATATATAAAATAAATATCAAAAATATAAGTCTTTGTTTTACTATGGTTGCAAATATCAAAAAATTTCTATATGTGACACGGCACCAGAGTTAAGTTAGGGTTTTCCAAAATGCTGACATTTTTTTTTAAATGTGTGTGTGTGTGTGTGTGTATGTGTGTGTATGTGTGCATGAATGTTCCCTAGCTCTATCCATCAAGAGCTGAGAGCTGTGGACTCAAATTGCAACCAGCAGGCCTACCCAGATTGTGGCTTTCTCTTAACATTCACCACTTAAAGGAACAAGAGTTCCTCCATAGGGTGCCAGACATATAAAAATACAGCAAATAATTAGCAAATAAGAAAACTGCATGGGACATATCTATACTTCAATTTTTATCTGAAATTCAAATTTAACTGATTAACCTCTATTTGATTTGGGAACACTATTCCTTGAAGAAATGGTCAATTTTAACACTGGGGCCTGTACATGAGCCTGTAAAATTTTGTTGTGCTAGTAAAAAAAAAAAATACTCAAAGAATTATGAGATAAAATGTCATATTAGCCATTTTGAAGGGGCTCCCACTGGCCAAATATGGGACAATTTAAGCATCAAAATAAATAATAGTAACAGATTATAACCCATTGAACAAAAATAGAAACCCATGAGCTCATACTGATTATATATATATATATATATAGAGAGAGAGAGAGAGAGAGAGAGAGAGAAATTAAAGTTTGATGAGAATTAGTGTATTTATTTAGATTTAAAGTTAGATTTATTTAGATTCAAGGTATCTCCTGACAAAGTTAATATTTATTAATTCAAAATAGAAAAAAATTGTAACTTCATTTTGGATCTTTTCCTTGTGGAGAAGCCTGGAAGACACCATTTAACTAAGTGATTAAAGTGGACATCATCAGTAATAGGACCAACTGAAACTGAGTATCACCCGATGAGATGTTAGGAACACAGCGTCACTTTGGTGATATTCCTGTTAAACACAAACACACCCAAATTGAGGGATCTTTCACAAAATAATTAGCTGTAATCTTCAAAAGTATGAAGGTCATAAAAGTTAAAGATTGAGGAAGCATTTCAGACTAAAGATATGTGACAATTCAGTGCCACACACATTCTTAAATGTATCCTTTATTTTGCTATGAAAGATATTACTGGGGCAATTGATGAAATGTAATGGGGGCCTCAGGATTAGGTAGTAGTGCTTATCAATATTAACTTCTTGATTTTGATGGTTATATTACGATTGTGTGGGAGAATGTCCTACACACACACCCTTTAGTATTTGGGGGTGATGGGTCATCAGGTTGGCAACTTATTCCCAAATAGTTCAATACAAAAAATATTCTTCATACTGTCCTTGTAACTTTTCTGTAAGTTTCACATTGTTTTAAAAATAAATACAAATAATACTTATTTTTTTAAAAAGGAAAATGAATATTCAATCATTCTTACACATGGGTCTAAAAGAAGAGCTTAAAATGACACTAATAAGATGTGTTTTGCAATGATAATGTAAGAGGCTAACACCAACCATCTGGAGATCACAAATTTATTTATTTAAAAAAATGTTCCTGAAATTAAGTTGCTAGAACTTTTAAACAACAAGAAGCAAAAAGAAGCTTCTATATACGACTGATATTTGTATGCAAAACAATGGGGAAAATTGCTATTTTAAACAAATACTTACGGTGGCTATTTCTGGGATTTAGACAGTGACATTTCATCTCTGGGTTAGATGGTCATTTTAAGAAAAACATCTTTAAGGGTGTTATGGACTGAGTGTTCACATGTTGAAAAATCTCCACCCCTCACCCCCTGCCATGTGACATACTAAGAAGTGAGGCCTTTGGGAGGTGATTAGGATTAGATGATGTCATGAGAGTAGAGCTCTCACAAGTGGGATTAGCACCCTTATGAGTTAGGAGGTTGCTATTTTTTGCTCTCCATCATGTGATGATACAATGAAAAGTTGACAGTTTGACTCGGAACAGGGCACTAACCAGAACTGGACCATGCTGGCATACTGAGCTCAAACTTCCAGCCTCCAGAGCTGTGGAAAATTAATTCTGTTGTTTACAAGCCATCTAGTCTATGGTATTTTCTTATAGCAGTCACAACAAAGACAAAATGTGTCAGATACTGTTAATATCCTACTACTTATCTATTTCCCCCACCATTCTTATAAACAGAATTTCAACCTCGCTTTGAGCAACAATGCCCAGCTAAAATACTCCTCAGCCTTCTTTAGATCTTGGTGTGTCCCCAAGGTACCACTCAATCAATAAGACTTAAACAGAAGTGTGCTAGAAACGTTGGGAAAAGAAAGTGCATTTCCTCATACAGGCACCACCCTTTCCTCTTCCTTCCAGTCTGCAATGTGGATGTGACTCCTGAGGTATAGCAGCCTCTTTGTGACACAGGTTTGATGATACAAGTTGCAATGACATGTATAGCAAGAAGGATGGCAAGGAAAGAAAAATAGCCTGGGTCCTTGATGGCATTATTGAGCTTCTGTGCCTGTGCCAATCTTGGGCTCTCTACTAGCATAATCTTTATTAGGAGAAACATGTTTATGCCACTTGGGTTATGTTATTTGCTTCTGCATACATTATTAACAACCAATTTTATAAGCTTTTAAAAATTATTATACTAGAGGCCTGGTGCATGAATTTGTGTATGGGTGGGGTCCCTCGGCCTGGCCAGAGATCAGAGCCCATCGGGGCCATCTTGCCCAGTCCCGATTGGGGCCTATTGGGGCTGGCAGGCTGCAGGGAGGGACCTCGGGAGGTTGACCGCCGTGGGAGGTTGGCTGTGGGAGTGTACTGACCACCAGGGGGCAGCTCCTGCATTAAGCATCTGCCCCCTGGTGGTCAGTGGGCATCATAGCAACTGGTCGTACCAGTTACTT
>NW_005363098.1:3823826-3824619 GCF_000412655.1 Myotis brandtii | reverse complement strand
GAGGCCTGGTGCATGAAATTTGTGCATGGGGAGGGGGTCCCTCAGCCCAGCCTTCACCCTCTCCAATCCGGGATCCCTTGGGGGATGTCCGGCTGCTGGTTTAGGCCTGCAGGGATTGGGCCTAAACTGGCAGTTGGGCATCCCTCTCATAATCTGGGACCACTGGCTCCTAACCGCTCGCCTGCCTGCCAGCTTGATTGCCCCTAACTGCCTCTGTCTGCCGGCCTGATCACCCCCTAACTGCTCCCCTGCTGGCCTGATTGCCTCCTAATTGCCCTCCCCTGCTGGCCTGACCACCCTTAACTGCCCTCCCCTGCTGGCGATCTTGTGATGACATGGGGGTGGCCATCATGTGACCACATGGGGCCGCCATCTTGTGTGAGGGCATGACAGTCAATTTGCATATTACCGCTTTATTATATAGGATGTTAATATTGATAGAAAAATAAACCTATATATGTATTTTAAATGCACATCTTATGTTAATCTTATATAATAAAAGGCTAATATGCAAATCAACAGAATGGCGGAACAACTGGTCACTATGATGCACACTGACCACCAGAGGTCAGATACTCAATGCAGGAGCTGCTCCCTGGTGGTCAGAGTGCTCCCACAGGGGGAGCACTGCTCAGCCAGAAGCCCTGAGACTCTTTTGCCTCCACAGCAGTGTTAAGGATGTCCAACTGATGGCCTGTGGGGAGCAGGCCTAAGCCATCAGTCGGACATCCCCTGAGGGCTCTCAGACTGCAAGAGGGTGCAGGCTGGGCTGAGGGATGTGCCCCCCCCCCCC
>NW_005363098.1:3816887-3822975 GCF_000412655.1 Myotis brandtii | reverse complement strand
GAGGCCTGGTGCATGAAATTTGTGCATGGGGAGGGGGTCCCTCAGCCCAGCCTTCACCCTCTCCAATCCGGGATCCCTTGGGGGATGTCCGGCTGCTGGTTTAGGCCTGCAGGGATTGGGCCTAAACTGGCAGTTGGGCATCCCTCTCATAATCTGGGACCACTGGCTCCTAACCGCTCGCCTGCCTGCCAGCTTGATTGCCCCTAACTGCCTCTGTCTGCCGGCCTGATCGCCCCCTAACTGCTCCCCTGCTGGCCTGATTGCCTCCTAATTGCCCTCCCCTGCTGGCCAGATCTCCCCTAACTGCCTCTGCCTCAGCCCCCACCACTGTGGCTTTGTCTGGAAAGATGTCTGGTCTAATTAGCATATTGCCCTTTTATTGGTATAGACTAGTAGATTTTTTAGAGAGAGATGGGGAGGGATAGTTAGAAACATTTATGAGAGAGGAACATTGATCAGCTGCCTCCTGCACATCCCCTACTGGGGATCAAGACTGCAACCTAGGCTTGTGCCCTGGCTGGAAATGGAACCAGGGACCTCTTGGTTCATGGGTTAACACTCAACCACTGAGTCACCCTGGCCAGGCTGAAGAGCTTTTTTGGTAAAAAATTGAGAACCAAGAGAGTTGAATTATGCAATAAAGTAAAAGAAATCTTGTACTTAAGGAGACTGCTGGGCTTGAGAAGCAAATACAGAGCGATAGGAAGAGACTTAAGACATAATCAGTGAGCTCTGGTCTGTGTGGCTCAGTTGGTTGGGCATCATCCCATGAGATCAGCTGCCTCCTGCACATCCCCTACTGGGGATCAAGACTGCAACCTAGGCTTGTGCCCTGGCTGGAAATGGAACCAGGGACCTCTTGGTTCATGGGTTAACACTCAACCACTGAGTCACCCTGGCCAGGCTGAAGAGCTTTTTTAGTAAAAAGTTGAGAACCAAGAGAGTTGAATTATGCAATAAAGTAAAAGGAATCTTGTACTTAAGGAGACTGCTGGGATTGAGAAGCAAATACGGAGCGATAGGAAGAGACTTAAGACAATCAGTGAGCTCTGGTCAGTGTGGTTCAGTTGGTTGGGCATCATACCATGCACCAAAATGTTGCTGGTTTGATTCCTGGTCAGAGCACATGCATGGGTTGCAGGCTGGATCCCGCCTAGGGGTGAGGCAGCCCATCAATGTTTCCCTCTCTCTCTCTCCCTCCCTTCCTCTCTAAAAAACCAATAATAATAAAAGACATAATTAGTGAGAAATTCCCCAAGATTGCAATGGCCAACATTTTTAGAAAAAGTAATATCTGACATTGAATTTAAAGTTATTTCCTCTGATATAAGTTGATTCTTATAACTATTTGTTACCTCTCACCCTAAAAATCCACTACATAGGACAGTTTTATGTTGATGAAATGAAATAATAGTGTCCAGTGTGGGGCAAGGTATTAAAATTCTTTGAGGATGCCAGCCACAGTGGAGAGAGCTGGCTTTGAACTTTTCATAACATATTAGGTGATAAGTCATGACATTTTATCTGGTTACTAGAGGCCCAATGCATGAAATTCATGCATGGGTAGGGTCCCTAGGCCAGGCCGGCAATCAGGGCTGAACTGTGGGGCGACCGGCAGGGCGATCTGGGGACCCCCTCTGGCACCCGCCTTGGCTGGCTTGAGGCCTGTGGGCTGGGGACAGCTCCTGCATTGAGCATGTGCCCCCTGGTGGTCAGTGTGCGTCATAGAGACCAGTTGTTCTGCTGATTGGTCAATTTGCATTTTAGGCTTTTATTATATAGGATTAAAAGAAATGTCAACCCTGGAATGAAAGGCTGGAGAACCTGAGGATATCTTGCCTATTTGTTGAAAAGGAAGCATTAAGAGCCTGGAGGGTGCAGATGTTCTAATGTGTGGTACTTCTTTCACAGAAGGGTAAATCCCTACAAGTTCTTTATCATTTAGATTGGAACTCAGAATTTGTGTTTCTATAAAAACAGTGTAACAAAAAGGGATAGCTTCTCAAGTCTGCTCACAAAAGCTTATGTAACCCAACCTCAAGACACTAAAATACTAACATAATGACTTGCTATTCTTTATATTTCTAAATGCAAACTTGGCATTAAACTCAACAATTTAACATGATGCCATTTTATATTTTGCTCAGCTCATTTATCTGATGGAGGTCAGATAGCATTCCTTCAAGTAGCAACTAAGGAATCTGGACTTCTAGCATGTGATCCAATTATCTTAACATCTCTGCTCCTAAGTACTGTTGACAGGTTAGAAATCACAGGCTGATTATCTCATGGGAAACTTTAGGGATCAAGCCTGGGAGTGACACACATTATTTCTGCCCACATTTTACTAATCACATGGCCCCAGCTTCACTGCTAGGAAGGCTGTGAACAACAGTCTTCCCATGTGTCCAGGAAGAGGAAAAAGGAATGTAGGCATCTTGCACCTCCTGTGCAGGGTCTTATGAAGATTAAATGAAATAACTGCACAGTCTAAGTTCTTGTAATGTTATGTCCTTTCCTTCCCTTGGACTCAGCCATGTACACACCTAGTGGTGGC
Organism: Myotis brandtii; assembly: GCF_000412655.1. Classification (NCBI taxonomy): domain Eukaryota; kingdom Metazoa; phylum Chordata; class Mammalia; order Chiroptera; family Vespertilionidae; genus Myotis; species Myotis brandtii. Next base: position 3,820,418 of record NW_005363098.1, on the reverse strand, counting down.
AGGTTGCAGTGGTGATGGGTTCTGGTGCAAAGGGCTCTTAGTGAAAAGGTTTTGGTAAAGGAAATCAGGTGCAAATTCTGGTGGAGCTCAGCAGAGGTCGTGGATAGAGAATAAGAACTGTGAAGTTAGATGCTCCTGAATGGGTTCCTAGAAAGCTAGGAGGGGGGAAAGAGGCAATAAGATTTTGCCTGGGAGAAAGAGGATGGCATGTGGGGCACAGGTGGAAGGAAGCAGTGTCTAAGAAAATGTACAGGCTACTTTCGGAAAATAGTGGAATGACTAGTATCTCAGTGACCGACTCCCCCAACTACTAACGCTGCATTAAGTGATGTCAAAGGCAAGTGAAAAAGCTACTGAAGAAGGGAGTCCATTCTCTACTAAAAAATACATAATGCTCTTAGTAGACTTAAAACATAACATTTTTAAAAAGAAAGGATGTAAAGCAATTACTTTAAACTATTGGAGTCCAGTTTTTAGTTTCTCGAAAAATATTTACATTTAAATATAATTGAAGAATACAATATGTGAACGTGACTGGACCCAGGTTGGGGGAGAGGGACAGCCATCAAGAATATTTATTCTTGGTATTTTATACTTGAAATTTGCTGAGAGTAAATTTTAAATGTCATCAAACAGCAACAAAAAAGTAACTATGTGAGGTGATAGTGTGTTAACTAACCTAATTGTAGTAATCATCATGTTGTATACCTTAAACTTACACAATGTGATTTATAAATTATATAGCAATGAGGATGGAAAGTAATCATTTAAATATGAACTGTATTTAGATAAAGATTGTTGTTAATTTTTATGTCTGATTAAAGGTTGGGGTTAGGTATATCCTTTTTCTTAGGTTATAACTGTTAAAGTACTTGGGAGTAAAGCAACATGAGACCTGCAACTTAGTTTGAAATGGTTCAGAAAAAGTTCATAAAGCAAATATAGCAAAAATCTAGGTGAAGGGTGTATGGACATACATACTCTTTGAATGTTTCTGTATTTTTCAAAATTATCGTGATAATCTGACAAATGACAACAGGATCAGAGGTTGCTAGCATGTGACCATTACTGTGCTTATGAAGAGAATAAAAGCAGTCACTCATTTATTCATTGACTGTATCACCAGATATGAAAATAGTTCTAGATGACAGTAACTGGTGTGAAGTAGCAAGTCTGGCCTGCACTAGGCTTGCACTAAAATGCAAGCTCTATGAAGCTAGGGTCAGGTCTGTTTCTCTTCACCAATATCCGTCAAGCAAGCACTTAGTCCAGTGCTAAGAAATAGTAGGTGCTAAGTTTTTGTTCACTGAATGGTGAAATATGAAAATTCTATGCTTATGATAGATATTCTAACCCTTTTATATTTTCTACAGATCATTGCTTTTTGGCACTTACCACAAAAAATATACAATTAGTATTTATGTACTTGGTACCTTTGGCAACTCCGTATAGTTAATTCAATAACTCAACTTTAAAATTCAAGCCAGAACATTGTAAAGGCTTTGCTCTTCAGAGTTAAGTTACATCTTAGCCTACCTTAATATTTTAAGAAGTTATTTCTTTGAGGCTGTTTTTACTCAATATTTAAAATATAATAGCTAGATTTTCTTAGATAAAAATACTTTGTAACTATTAATGACAAAACCAAATGAAGGATTCTTATGAAACTTTAAGTTTAAATTATCAAAGATTTTAAGTGATTCAAATTTATTTTCTATTAAAACTAAGAATCATCAAAACAAACAAACAAAACAAAAACTAGAAGTAATCTATCATTCCTTTTTAGAATCAATCTTTTTTCAAATCTGGACGATAATAAAGGTAACACAGGGGCAATCTCATCAAACGTTGGTAAGTTTTCGAGGTTGGTTTTGTCCTTGTATTAAAAATGTTAAGTTCTAGCCACTGTGGCTGTCACTGTTGCAGAGGCCCTGGCGCAGGGCGGTACGACGGGGGGCCCAGGTCCCACCCCAGCTGTTGCTGCGAAGCCAGCCAGGAGCCCCTGGAGCGCTGTCACAGCACAGGTGAAGTGACCTGCCCCAGGTCTGGGTCCGGCCTCCTAAAAAAAAAAAAGTTAAGTTCTGATATCCTCCAACATTTTTTACCACATTATGAAATTATTAGGGAGCCGATCATCATCATCAAGGGCCTTTCCAGCATTATTTAACAGCTAACATCTACCTTTATTTTGTAACTCTTTTCTCAGATATGGAGGGAGTATGGTAATTCTTTGTAGAGGCAATGGGGCCTAGTGACAAATAGGCTATAAGGGAGAAAGGGGAGTAAAGAAACCATTAAAAAATAAAAAAAAATGTTTTTATTGATTTTGGAGAGGGGGAAAGGGAGAGGGAGAGAGAGATGTAAACATGGATAAGTGAGAAACATCAATTGGCTGCCTCCTGCATGCCCCCCACCGGAGATCGAGCCCATAACCCTGGCATGTGCCCTGACTGGGAATCAAACCAGTCACCCTTGGGTGCATGGGACAATGCTCTACCAATTGAGCCAAAACCAACACAACCAACAACACAAACTTGCTTATTTTTTTAAAGCAAGTTTTAGCACTATCATTTATATTAACCTTTATAATATTTATTTATATCTTAATCTGACTCTAAAACTGGTAGGCTTAACATAACCTTATTCAATGGTAGAATAAGAGGGTTGGCATATGGAAGTGGGCAATATTTTGTAAACCATGGGAATAAATTTACCTTTCTGCTTCAGTCAGTGTGATATATCGGCATGCATACTCTCTTTGACTACTTGGGGTGGAGTCCAGGCTTCCTATTTACTTGTTCTTTTGACCTGGGTAAGACACTTAATTTCTGTGGGTCTTCATCTTCCTCTAGTTTTCAAATATCACTGACTGTAAACCAAGAATTGACTGATAAGAAAATGATAAAAACAACCAAACAATATGTTGGGACAATTTGCCAGGTCGAAACGGGTGGTATGTATTTGATATTGAGTGACATTAAAAAATAAAAACCCTAACCGATCATGTATTTTAGCATGAACTTTAGGTAGAAAACAAAAAGCCATTGTGACTTGTATAAAATGAATGAAACTGGGAAATGAAAAAAAATCTGTGCCAGGGGAAACTGTTACATAGTTGCCTATAAAGTAAGGAGATTCAATGAAGCTAAATCACAGCAAATAAGGATACCACATCGGCATCTTAGAGATTAGGCATGAAAATTACAGTAACACTAGTGACCTGGTGAGTGGATTCCTGCACATTGAAACTAATTAGAAGAAATATTTTAATATTGCTATTCACCCTTTCTCTATAATAGAAGTGTCAACCAAATTCATGATTGACAATGACAGATTGAAACATGTGTGCAGTTGGCACCAGCGAGAGCTTTATATGCATCGCACATGTGTGAATCAATGTTTATTTTTCAATTGCCAGTGCACATCATATGTACCAGCCGGTCAGTCTATGGTTGTAAGGTCAGGTCACTTAGCCTTTTATATATATACTAGAGGCCCGGTGCACAAAAATTTGTGCACTCTGGGGGGGGG
>NW_005363098.1:3813440-3816138 GCF_000412655.1 Myotis brandtii | reverse complement strand
TGAAACTTTGTTGCAGCTCCAGCTCCGAGGCCGGCTGGCTGAAAGCAGGTATCTGGGGTTTGTTTAGCTTCTATAATTGCAACATTGTTGCATCCGGAGCTCAGAGCTGGGCCGCGGCAGGCGGGGAACCTTGGCTTCCTCCATCGCCAGGGCAACCAAGCCTCATGTTCGCTTCAGCTGCGTGGCTGCCGGCCGCCATCTTGGTTATCAGTTAATTTGCATATCACCCTGATTAGCCAATGGGAAGCATAGCTGAGGTATGGTTAATTACCATGTTTGTCTATTATTAGATAGGACTAGAGGTCCGTTGCACAAAGAGATTCGTGCAATAGGCCTTCCTTCCCCTGGTGGCAGGCACTGGTTTTCCTCCGGCACCCAGGACCCAAGCCTTTGGTCTGGCCGCAGCGAGGCTTGGCTTCTCCGCTGCGGTTGCAGCGAGGCTTACGTCTTCAGTCTTCACTCCGGCCAGAGCCTTCAGTCTTCCCACTGTCTCTACGTATGCAAATTAACCACCATCTTTGTTGGGTTAATTTGCATAGTTGCTCTGATTGGCTGGTGGGCATAGCAGAGTGACACCAATTTGCATGTTTCTCTTTTATTAGTGTAGATAGACACTTCCTGAACGAAATCCAAATGGCTAGCTGATATATGAAAAGGCCTTCAATAGCATCAGTAATCAGGGGAATGCATGTTAAAAACACAATGTCATGGTACAACACACCCACCTGACTGTCAAAACCAAAAAGAACTGCCAATAACAAGTGTGGTTGAGGATGTGCAGCAATGGGACTCAGACATGGCTGGTGTGATTATAACACTTTAGAAACAGCTTGGTGTTATTTATTCAAGTTTATGATATGCACATCCACTTCCAAGTATACAGAAACTGATATAGGCATGATAGAATACATAGGAAGAATGTTCATAGCAGCATGTATAGCAGTTCCTTCCAAACTAGAAACAATCCAGATATCTATCAACAATAGAATGGTTAAGTAAATCATGGCATATACTACAATGGAACACTATAATATTCAGCAATTAAAATGAACAAATTAAAGTTATATGAACAACCTGAACAACATATGGATTAAAAACAATGTTGAGCTAAAGCGGTAAGTACCAGAAAAATAGATTACATATTAGGTTTTTCCATTTCATAAAGTTCACAAGAAAGGACAAAACCAAACGATATATTTCTTAAGGATTCATGTTTGTGATAAAACAATAGAGAAAAGCAAGGAAATACTTATCACAGAAGATAGAATAAGGGTTACCTCTGAAAAAGAGGGGATGAGTTGTGTTCAGGAAGGTCAACAGGGGGATTCTGGGGTGCTGGCAATGTTCCATTTCTTGATCTGGTTGGTTACATGAAGGTTTACTTTATAATTACTCATTATACTGAGTAACTACTTTATGCATTGTAATGTATATTTCACAATAAAAATTCTAAAAGAAACCAAATACTGTAAATGGTATTTGTAGAAAGAAATTTTGCCAGATAATTTACTTAAGAAATCTTTAATAGTAAAACCACTGATGTAAAAACACTGATTAATTCCCCATAAGAGCTCACTTTCAAATGTAGGAGAAAAATACCCCGTTGTCATATTTTAACATAGAAAGCAGATCTCTATCAGAAACAAATTGATGGACCAGGAAAACAGCTGTTACCTAAAACTCCAAAGTTTTTTGAATTTTGAAAACTAGTTGTTTTCTCCTCTGGATTAATCAATAAAAAAAATAAAAGAACTAAAAAGTTGCAGACCAAGTTGGATATGTATGAACTTCCTCTTTTCCAGTCGCCAGTTCCAGCTGTTTCCTCTGGTTATCATGCTGGGTGGTGAGGTGGCTGGATCTTGCCCAGTAAGTTTAGTGCAGCTGGCTCTTTTGATGTAGGTTGTAGGGGGTGGGTGCCGGAGGGCTCTCTGGGGTGCCATTCTGTCTTCAGCACTAAGGTTCTAAGATCAGGCCGCTGAAAAAGTCCACCTGGTACACACTTTCCTTGAGGTGTACTTTACTAGGTTGTACCCTTTTTATTCAAAACCCACAGAACTGCCCTGGCCGGTGTGGCTCAGTTGGTTGGTGCATTGTCCAATACACGGAAAGGTGGCAGGTTCTATTCTGGTCAGGGCACTTACCTAGGTGGTGGGTTCATAGACGGTGTTGGATCCAGGGTCAGGGTCAGGGCGTGTATGGGAGGCAACCAATTGACACTTCTCTCTCTCTCTCCTCTCTAAAACCAATGGGGGAAAAATATTATAAAAACCTCTCAGAACTAAAATCTGAGGTGCTCAACCTCACAAAATCCCCTAAATCTGTGCATCTTATTCCTTCAATTTCCATCAGGAAATCAGGAAGACAGGGAAAACCATAAAAGATGTGTTTTGTAGCCATGTGTTTTGATGGTCTGATTCTCTGTGAGTCTGATTTGGAAGAACATAAACGGCAGGTTATAAAGACAGTCAAATCCAGGGTAGCGTAAGCAGGACAGTTCCCCTGGCTCTTGGAATTTAGGCTCAAAGGCAGTTGGGCAGGTGCTACTTTGTTTCCTCTTGCTTCTGCAACACCCCTCCCGGTCCCATTACTTTTTCTGCAGGATTTTAATAACAACGAGCCTTGGGATTTATCCAGTTATACCTTGGTCTACTATTTGCATATGGTGGCAGCAGTAGTGGCAGAAACCCCAAGCCTCCCC
>NW_005363098.1:3812563-3813326 GCF_000412655.1 Myotis brandtii | reverse complement strand
CTGGTAATATCCAGTACTGCCCCTTCCAGAGGAGGTAGGGCTGCCAGGGCCCATCAACAGAACTGTGGAATCTACTTCCTTTCAACCTTGCTGCTGCTTTTATCTCATTCTCACACTGTTCACCAGGACAGGTTCAACCTGAGGATTCTGGTCTTTGCACTTTAACAATTTCTTTTCCTAGAGAACTACACTTTCAACTTCATGAGTTTTTTTTTTTTTTTACTTGAATTTACTTTCCAGGATAACATCTGCATGAAAAGCTGCACAACAGTAACAGTATCTACTTTAGAGAGTAAATAGCCTTTGAAACGCAGGCTGGAAACACAGGCCACCGTTTCTGGGTGACGGTCACGTACACCGACCAATTCACAACCGAGGCCAGGGCTCCCGCGCTCCAAACCACCAGCACGCGTGATCGCTAGGAGCGAGGCACCGTCCAATGCTCCCCCACGGGAAACCGGCACAAATCCGTCCACGGTATCCGGGAGGACGACTCCCTTTTCACTAGAAAGACTCGGGCGGTGACTCGGTGCTCCAGCCGCACCCTTCTTTCCTTGGGGGAGGGGGAAGAAGGGCTGCATCACACCTCCCATCGTTACAATGCTGTGCAGTTAGCAAAGCGCCAGCACTCCATCCACTCCCCTGAGCTCCGCGAGTGTTCGCGCCTTCGTTCGTTCGTTCATTCATTCATTCATTCATTCACTAAACATCTACTCGGGCCGACTCCGCGTTCTCCGGCGCTGGGGCGCGCCGCACACCGCGG
>NW_005363098.1:3778148-3811081 GCF_000412655.1 Myotis brandtii | reverse complement strand
GGGGTTTGGCCGATGGTCGCCCGGCGTGTTGGGAGTGCACGGAGAAGAAGGGGGTGCCTTATGCCACCGGCAGGAGAAGGGGTCAGGTTCACCTCTCAGCTCCTGTCCGTGCCACACGCAAGCTTGGCTTCTCCTCGGGGTTTGGCCGATGGTCGCCCGGCGTGTTGGGAGTGCACGGGTGAGAAGGGGGTGCCTTATGCCACCGGCAGGAGAAGGGGTCAGGTTCACCTTTCAGCTCCTGTCCGTGCCACACGCAAGCTTCCAGGCTTCTCCTCGAGGAGTTCTGTCTGTCCCCAGAGGGGACACTTGCTCCCTTCTGGCCCGTAATAGACCAAAGGAAACCGAGGGCGCTGGGGCGTACGTGTATACAAAGGGCATCTCTGTAACACACCTTTTCCTGGTGCACCAGGTGTGAAGACCGGCGCTGCAGTTTCTGTTTCCGGGCAACTCTTATTTGGGTTCTCAAGGGGGCATCTCTGACCCCGTGAGCCCCTGAAAGTAACCCCCCCCCCCTTTTTTGCACTCTTCCTTGAAGAGATTTTTCATTTCAGTACCTGTCGGTACAGGAGTTTTTACCCTCTCATTTCCTGTGTATCAATTCCTGGGTCCAATTCCTGTGTATCAGGAGGACACTAGCAGATTTCAGTTACCCGGGAAATTGTGAGTTCTTATGAATCACAAGTTAATTGGGGGAGAGCATTCGGGACTTGAACCAGTTTTTAGAAGTTTTTATTCCTTACTCAAATGCTTTTCTGGGGGCGGGGGGGGGGGGCGAGTAGCATATGCCCTACCTGTCAGCACTCTTATTTGGCAGAGTGACTTTTGCTTATTTGAGTTTCTTTATTTTTCTATCTAATGAGAAACTTTTGATATTTAATATTTTGAAGGAGGATTTTTTCCCCCTTCCATTATTTTAGAGGTGAAGTCTATAAAATCTTGGACTTGTATGTTAGGTATCTTCCCAGAGTTCCAAACTAAGGTGCAGGAAAGTAATTTATACAGACCTGAGGGCTTCAGCATGGGATAGAATTTTATATAAGAGAACATAGGGAGTACTACACCGAGAAGTGTGGTCCCTGCAGACAACTGTGTGTTCTTGCTCTCTCTGAAGCCACTGCTGAGAGAAGCTTTGTGGGAATGAATGTAAGTCTGAGGTTAGCTATGGTAACTTCTCCATTCAGGATCTGGATTAAATTTGATACTTTCTCAAACAATGTTTCCATCCTATACTTTTTGTCTTTTGAAGTAATGAGTTCTACAAGTTTATTAGCTCCTAAATTATGTAACAATTCATTCATTTATCCCAAACCTGTTTCTTTGATGCACCAGGACACATGCAGAGTTTGTGTTTTGAGAAATGCTATTATAGGCTGGAGTTATTATTTTTCTGGTTTTACAGATTTTGAGTGTTTCTCTTTACCATTATCTTTCCTGACCCTTTGTATGTCTTAGACTAATTTCTTCAATTCCTTTGATCATTTTGCTCTCTTCTGGAACTTCTCCACCTTTTTTTTAATATATGCCTTGTTCTTGTTATTTTTTATGAGGAACCTTAAATTCTACTATTTTACTTTTATTATTTTATTTTTTTTAATCCTTACCTGAGGATATTTTTCCATTGATTTTTAGGGAGAGTGGAAGAGAGAGGGAAAGACAGAGAGAAATATCGATGTGAGAGGAACACATTGATTGGTTGCCTCCTGCACCAGTCCCGACCAGGGCCTGGGCCAAGAAGGAGCCTGCAACTGAGGTACATAACCTTGACCAGAATCCCTTCTGTCCTCTCTAGCCACTGAGCCAAACCGGCTAGAGCTCTATCGATTTTAAATGGGTACTGACATGAGTAGTGGATATAATGTTAGATGTAAAATCAGAAACAAATGTCTCTGGTTCTGTTATCTTATTTTGTGACCTTGAGGAATTCACATATCTCATGTTTTACAGAAGAAGAAAAGTATAATCTTTCATAGGGAGGAAGTGAGGACAAACCAACAAACTATAGTTTAAGTATAGATTGTACTCCATCAAAGTTGTTTACTTACCTTAAGACTTTTTATTGCTTGACTATGGTAATGTTTTGTTGCATATTTGGGTATCAAAGAAACAAAGTATTTGGGATCCCTACCTTTGAGATGCTTTTATTTATAGATGGCAAAGGCAATGAATCACAAATTGCACAAGACTGTAGGAAAGTGAGAATGGACCACTATTTATCTACTACCACTATATGTCAGTTACTGTGTTTGGTACCTCATAGATATAAATGTATTTGCACATTTTTCATTAGGGAAATGATAGTGTTGAACGATGGAGGACTAATTGGAATGTCTGAACCAAATCTGTGAAGATATTTTTTGGGGAAGAAAAGTGTTTCAGACTTTTGGAATTGGAGGGTGTGAGGGACAAATGTAATTAGAAATTTAGATTGATAGGAATACAGAGGGAAGTTGTTGAATAGGCTTAGGATCAATCTGTGTTTGTGTAAATACATGTTTACAGATCAAAGAAGCAATTGAGAACAATGTTCCTGAGATAGTTTTAGATGAGGAGAAACTGTATTTTAGGCCAAGAGGCATTATACCTTTTTCTAGGGAACCAACATTTTTACACTATGGTCACTGAAGAGCTATACAGATGGAGGAGTGAAAAAGAAGGCCCTTCCAGTATTTTAGTATGGTGCTAATGAGCGATTTCTTGTAAGACATAATTCAGAAATGGGGCATTGTATTTTTTTTTTTAACCTTAAATTTCAGGGTAAACAAACATTGGCTACTAATGCAAGCTCAAGACAATAAAATAATGAGTGATATGCTGAAAATGTAGAGCTGGGAGTCATTTTCAAAGTATTAAGGTTTCTCGAGAGTGCTGATAGAGAATGAAAAATGGGTATTTTTCCTTGGGGTGGAGGGGAGGAAAATCGTTAAAGTTAGCAAAGATATAGTGAATAGATGAACTCTCCTTAAAATAAATGTTTTAAAAGTGGATAAGAGTTGAAGTTGAAAAGAAACAGTGTTTAAATATGGCCAGTAATTAGTCTTAAAGCATATGATTCTGTATTTTTGAAATAGCTATGACAAACTTGTAGAGTATATAAGTCCCCTGAGGTTAAGTTCAAAGAATATATAGGATTTCACTGTAAAGGAACTTATACCTAAAAGGACAGATTTCTTTCACCGTATTCATGTTTTTACAGTTTGCCCAGCATTATTATCCTAAATTTGGCCTCTAACTTGACGAAGGGGCTAAAAATAGCTGGCAGAGAAGGCTGCTTCCCTTGCTTGAAGTTGTGTGTGTCTTTGTGTCCTGCACAATGGAGGGGATATCCCTGTGCTGGCACAGAAGTGCTGAAATTCTTTTTTGGAAAACCCTTTTATTAAAAAAGAAACACAAAACAACTTAGCACTTAAAAACATCCAGACATCTTTGAGGCATGAGAAACTGAAAGACTGTCCTTTTATTTTTTTTCTCCTTGTGAAACCTGCAGCTAGTGTGGCTAGCTTTTAGTGTTGACTAGAATAAGGATTAAGGCTCGTGAGGCAGGGAATACATATATCCCCACTTTTGCATTGCTGAGTTTGAATTTTCCACCTTCCTGGTAGCTTCTTTGGCCTCTTCTTAAGAGTGATCATTGCAATGGCAGAACTCTCTGGGGAAGAGATATTTAGACAAGAAGTTTAAATCTAGGGTGATTCTAGGATGAGGGTACAGGGACTGGAATGTATGCCACATGGATGCCTGCTCTCTTCACCCCTACTTTCCACAGCATGTGTTTATGCGGGTAAAACCGTGTTTCGATGAATGTAAAGGGCAACTGTTCATGATTTACTAGTACAGACAGAGGGAAAGGTGGGACTCTGGTTGTAGGGAGTCATAACTTCATGTGCTGTGCTTTGGGATTGATATGGGAAGATTAAAGAGCCAGCCCAATTCATGTACTTTGGAGATGGTTCTGGGGAAAGTCTTACGTTTCCTCTGCTATCTCATTGTGTAGAGGAGGGGTTGACAATTTTTTCTTTGTAAAGGGTTAGTTAATATTTTAGATTTTATGGACCACATGGTCTCTGTCTTAGTAATTCAATTCTGCTCTTGTAGTGTGAAAGCAGCCAACGACAATATGTAAGTGAATGAGTGGGGCTGTGTTCCAGTAAAACCTTATACATAAAAACAGGAGGTAGGTTGGGTTGGGCATGTAGTTTATGGACCCTTGATGTAGGCATCTGCCAAGTCCACCAACAATACAGTATGAGCTTCATCCATTACGAATCTGATGTACAGTTATTTTAGGTGGTCTGTTTTCTAAATGAAATATGTTCCTCAAGGGCTGTCTTAATATGATTCTGCATAAAGCATAGTGTCTATTGTACAAGATAGTGATGAAAACTATGGATTAAGGAGCAGTGGCAATGCCATCTGTAAAGGGATGCAGCAAAAAGTAGGGACTACTTGTGTTTCTTATTAACAGACTAGAGGCCCGGTGCATGAATTCGTTCACCAGTGGGGTCTGCAGGGTCAGCCCGAAACCGGATCTCAGACATCCCCCGAGGGGTCCTGGATTGCGAGAGGGTGCAGGCCAGGCCGAGGGACCCTACCGGTGCACAATTGGGGCCAGGGAGGGATGTGGGAGGTTGGCCAGCTGGGGATGGACTGCGGGAGGGCTCCAGGGCATGTCTGGCCTGTCTCGCTCAGTCCCTATCAGCCAGACCCCAGCAGCAAGCTAACCTACCGGTCGGAGCATCTGCCCCCTGGTGGTCAGTGCACATCATAGTGAGCGGTTGAGTGGCCTTAGCATATCATTAGCATATTACGCTTTGATTGGTTGAATGGATGACTGGATGACCGGACACTTAGCATATTAGGCTTTTATTATATAGGATACCATAATTGGCATATAGTGATATACTGGCTGTGTATCCAGGCCAAAAGTTGAAGGGACTTATGGATATAATTTTGAAAGGTTGTGAAAATAAATTATGAAGCATTTACTTTAGATATAAAATTAGAAGTGTTTATGGTTGGCTTGAATCAGATTAATGAATCAAATTATAAGAACATTAAGGTGAGAGTCTTGTCTCTTAAAGTCTTAATCTCTTGTAGTGACCAATTAATTCAGTGTGTACAATTATTGGCTCCCACAATTTTTGTTTTGTTAATTCCAAGTAGTATATCTTAACAAATCATTTAAATTATGTAAAAGTATACTTAAAAAACCTTTGCTGTATCCTTAAGAGTAAATGTGTCCCATGGGTTGATTTCTAAGGTTAGTCCGTCTCAAATGTGTTGTTTAGAAAGGACAAGTCATTCTGTGTAATTTTACATTGTAGCTAATATGAAAGCATTTGTTTCACACATCAACAAATACTCGCATTGGATGATGGTATATTTTGTTCTGATTTCATAAATCTTATTCATCTCAGGATTCTCCTGTTTATGGCAGAGAAGGGTGTTACTCTGGCAGTAGTGATCAGTTTTTAGTTAGTTTCAAACCTGCTTTTACTTTATGTGCACATGTAATTGGTATTTCAGTTCCTCTTCCTTAAAGGAGTTTATATAATCTGACAATTTTAGTATACCTTTTAGAGGGTCACTGTACAGTTGCTTTTCTATTTATTAGGAGAGGAGTCTTTTCTTATTCTTTAAAAAAATCTTCAATTAAAGTTTTGCCTTTTCAAGTAATTTTTATCATTTTCTCAAGCTTAAGGATGGGTGCAATTTAAGAGATGCCAGGTGTTCATCTCATATCTGCAAATATTCTGAATAGAAATATTCTATATTGTGACACTTTCTGTGGACAAGGGAAAAGAGTGGTGTATTATTATTTTTAAGTGTAGCTGAATTGTCATTGCAAACAGATGACTAAAGGTACTTTCAAACTATGAACTCGTGCTGTTAAACCTTTTTTGCACTGTATTTCAAAATTTTGAGTAACACTTGATTTCTCTAAAACAGCAAGTTAATACAAGCCAGTATGAGAGCCTACATTTGTGTTGTAGCTGCAATGCAGGAAGCGGAAAGATAATAAACAAGAATGCACAAGAGGCCTTATTGCTTGAGTATCTTATCTTTTTTTTCTTTTTCCCCATCATCTAAGGGACAGCTTGTGGATCAGTCAAGTATTGTGCTGTTTCTGTTGCTATGCTGTGTCTCTTCTGCCCTTTCTTTCCAGCTGAAAGATAGCTACTGGAAACCTGGGTGGATTTCGGAAGGAGGTAGCATGTTGTGAGTGTGCTTCTGTGTGCATGTACCTGGTGTATTGTGCCACATGCTCCTTTCTGCATGATTGCTTTGGAATTTAGGAAATATTAAAACATAGCACAAAATATTTTTAATGTTACTTAGCCTTTCCTCTGAGAGGCTCACCATTGGATTCAAGATACTGTTTTCTTTTGGTTTATTCATCACACAGCATCTTGAATGAACCCATCAATATACAGACAGTCTCTGACTTACGATGGTTTGTCTTAGACTTTTCAACTTTATGGTGCTGTGAAAACGGTATATATTCAATAGTGGTCAGTTTTCGAATTTTGCATTTTGATATATTTCCGGGCTAGCAATAAGTTGGGTATGATATTCTCTTATGGTGCTGGACAGCAGCAGCAAGATGATTTTGCCACACTGTAGGCTAATGTAAGTGCTCTGAGCATGTTTAAGGTAGTCTAGGCCAGTGATGGCGAACCTTTTGAGCTCGGCGTGTCAGCATTTTGAAAAACCCTAACTTAACTCTGGTGCCGTGTCACATATAGAAATTTTTTGATATTTGCAACCATAGTAAAACAAAGACTTACATTTTTGATATTTATTTTATATATTTAAATGCCATTTAACAAAGAAAAATCAACCAAAAAAATGAGTTTGCGTGTCACCTCTGACACGCGTGTCATAGGTTCGCCATCACTGGTCTAGGCTAAGCTACAATGTTTGGTAGGTTAGGTGTAGTAAATGAGTTTTCGACTTATGGGTTTATTGGGACATAACCCCATCATTAGTCAAGGAGCATCTGTATGTTAATGCCAAATGTCAAATCTGATGGCAAATTGCTGGTTTGATTTTGGAAGAATGTATTTTATCTTAGACTTTTAGGATGGTATGTTTTTTAGGGCAGTGTAAGGGGCAATAAATAATAGGCCTTTGCATGACATTCTCTAGATCTAAAAGAAGTTGCTTCACTAATAATAATAATTTATAACTATCTAATGGTTTAAAATATTGTGCATACCTGGGAACCAGCAACATGCTGCTAGTTCATTTCTCATTTACCTAATAAAATATAGTCATACTATGAAGGCTGAAGACTCATTTGTTAGGCAGTTCATTTCTTAGCTTCATGGCTTTGGACAAGCTATTTATCTTAATATTAGCTTTATCACCTGTTGATGGGGGGAAACCATGTCCTTCACAAAGTTGTTAGGATTAAATGAGATGATATAAAACATATGCAAAGCTCTTATTAGTAGTCCAGTGCCTGGCATATAGCAATGTGACTGATCACTGTTAACTTGTTAAGTTAAAGATCTTTGAAGTGTGACATAGACAGAAGGCTAAAGTCAGGTTTTATGTTGCCCAACATTTAAATTCAGCCCTTGAGTTTGACAAATAATACTGAAGTAATTCTGCAGTGTGTTCAAACACATCTGAATCAGTGTATGTATGATTCATTAACATTAATTAGAAAAAAAAAAAGACTAGAGAAATGGCAGAACCACTGATTTGAACACAACAGGAATTAGAATTCATTTCCAAAGACCTCGATAGTGTTTAGATAAGATAGGACTTTTAAAAATAATTTGTTGATTATCTCTGAAAGTGGCTATTGTTTAAATTGTCAATTTAGAAATGTCAGTTATCAAGTCTCTTAACTGTCCATCTCCTTAACTGTTGGGAATAAAAAGCTTTAAAGAAATTATGGAGAAGTTTAATAGGTTTTATCTGTATTATTACATCTCATTTCAAATTAAGATAGAAGGAATTTTATTTAGGTGATTCTATTTTAATTAAATTTTAGTTTTCTCCCTTTCCTAAAATGATTAGAGAGATAGTGTTAGCAGTGTTATTGTTTGATATTCCCCTTTCATCCGTAGTATTTATTAAATACAAGATTAGTTTCAGAAATAACATTTCTTCAAGGTTGGTGTAAACAGTGTCCTATTGGTCAATGAAAGAAATAAATGCTTCTGGGTCGTTTTTGTATTTGGAAAGTATTTCTATTTTGAGAACCATTTGGCTATGCCTTCATAGTCTGTTTATTTAATAGAACTGTATATTTAAGATATGTGTATGAAAACAATCCAAAGGCAGAAAGGCAAGATTGAGATATATTTCTTAGCACTGATTTTCTTGCCAGCTCTTGTCCTCATTCTCTAACTTCTTCTTTTAAAGCAAGTTTGCTTTAGATATTGGTGTAAATACAGAAATTAGATTGGTTTAAAAATTAGTGGGTCTCTGGTTAAGTGGTTAATTTAATAAATATTCTAGTTTAAAAAAAATCAGTATTTTAAGTATTTTTCTTTGTTGGTAGTGATTGGAGTTATGCTTCTTTCCATTTTAGAGATTTTTAAAAAAGCATTTTATAACGAATAGTTTACTGGATAGATGGGAGAAGAGCATAGTTTCTCTAGTGAGTTCAATTTCTTCCTGCTTATTTGTTATGTAGGCAATAATACCAGAAGGTTCGATAAGTATGTGGGTCATTAGTTTTCTTTTGCATGATTGGTGGTTCTAAATTGACTACTGTGAATTTGGTAATAGAAACTTTGGAATGCTGCTATAATGAATGGGGAACCATTTTTCTATTGAGTATTACACAAGTAGAATTTTTTCATTAGAAAAATATTCAAATTTTAACTTACTAGATTAGAAATTTAGAGCAGGAAACACAACATTTCTGATTTTTTGTACAGGCCATTTAGTAGGAGAGATAGGTGGACAGAGGAGGGGAGAGACACACAGCAAAGGAGGGAGGGAAGAGGCAAATACAAGGGAGAGTGGTTCAGGAAGTTTTGAGGTCAGTCTTACTTAGTCAGAGGTCACACCCTGTTATTGCTTTGGGTTGTGGATGTGGGGTGTTACCACTTGTTATCTACCACCCTTTGAAATGTTGATTACATGATTGGCTTTAGTTCTTAGCTTTTCAACATCTGGATTCTTTAAACCAATTTTAATCTGTATGGGATAGTCAGTGTGTGGGAAAATTTCCACAATACCTGCTAGGAGAAGGGACCCACAAAGGGTTTTTAACTACATTGGAGTTTCTTGTCTCCTTATTGGTCATATTTCTCAAGCTTTGCCTAAGAGAGATGTTTGTAATTCGATATATGTGAGATAGTTGTTGAGAGGAAAGCTTTGGGGTTGATAGACCCAGGTTCCAGGTGTGCTGCTTTTCGAGGTTGGTCAAGTTGTTTATTCTATGTGTGTTTCCTGTAAAACTGGGATGATAAGAATAGTTAGTACCTACCTTTCTCATAGGGTAGTTAAGAAGATAGAGTGAGATAATGCATCACAGAGGCTAGCTGAGAATTAGTGCTCAATAAGTGTTAGCTGTTACAATATTAAATTATTGTTATTTCCATTAGG
This sequence comes from Myotis brandtii, assembly GCF_000412655.1. NCBI lineage: Eukaryota > Metazoa > Chordata > Mammalia > Chiroptera > Vespertilionidae > Myotis > Myotis brandtii. Next base: position 3,801,511 of record NW_005363098.1, on the reverse strand, counting down.
TTGCTGGCTTTTTAAAATGCTGAGGGCATTTGTGGTCTTTGCTTCTGAATATATCACTAGAATACTATTGCCTTTATTCAGCAGCACCGACACCCTAAAATCATAGAACCAGTTTCTTTGTCTCCATCTACAGCTTGACCTTAATTTTAAGGCAGCCTTATACTCCTCATCATTTCCTTGACTTACTACTTAAATAACAAAACTTTCCTTTCAGCCCCCAGACCTCTATTTTACATAGTTTACAGAAGTGTAGCTTCTCCCCAGCTTATCACCTTTTGCTCATCCATGGCATTTCTTAAGAGAGGGGATACTAGAAACCTCTTTTAAGAAGTATTCCCTGACTAACTGTATACTTTCCCATCACCTGTTTTCTATTTTGCATGTCCTGTGTGTTATTAAATGAAGTATTTAACTTGCTTATTCTGTTGTTGTTTTTTAAAATCTTTATTTATTAATTTATTTTGGTCTCTTCAATGAAATTGTAAGCCCTTTTAGGTCAGGGACCACTTTTCTATTCTAAGCCTTATCTTTCTCACTTGAAAAAAAAGATAATACCTTCCTCACAGGGATGTTGTAAGATTTCAGAGAGATGATGTGTGAAAAAGGTCCTGAGCCAAATCCTTAATAAATGGTAGTTTCCTTTTCTTTGAACCACTCTGGTTCTTAAAGTTGGTACTGGGCTTACAGTCAGTACTTAAAAAATACTTGTTAATTTATTCTGAATTGAGTTTGGGAGCCTTTTAACTTCCATTTGTGTGAATAATTTTAGTTTTTATTTTCCGGTTAAGATTCAAAATGCTACTTTCCAGTTATCAGATGGTAAAGGCTGAGGCATTAATAAGAGATGGCATAATAGTGATTAGAGCAGGGACTCAAGCCACCATTGTGTGGGTTCAAATACAGACTGCCGCATTTATTGGTTGTGTGACTTTTGGCAAGTTGTTTATCTCTTTTGGCCTCACTTTCTTAGTTTGTAAGATGGGGAGAACAGCTACCTATGGATACTTTGTTGTTAGGTTAAATGAAATAATAAATAAGCATAGGACAGTGTCTGTCACTTAATGGCCTCAGGGAACATTTGGCGATATCCAGAGGGAGATGTTTTTGAGGATCACAACTTGGAGGAGGTGTGTTTGTGGGGGATTGCTACTAGTATCTAGGGGTAGAGGCCAGGTCAAAGTGATGTACAGGACAGCACCCCGAAACAAAGGATTATCTGGTTCCAAATGTCAATAGTATCAGGGTTGGGAAACTCTGCTCTCAGTTGCTTATTTGAATATTTTCGTTGTGTAAGAACTTTGCCAGTTAAATTCTGTATTATTGATAAAAATAAGTCATAGACATGGAATAGGCCTCAGTTAATATTAATTTTAAAGGACACATAAAGGGAGATTAATTGCTTTCATGATTTTTATAAAAAGTTATATCAGTTACTCCAAACATAATTTAAGAGTGCTTATATTTACTTAGAAACTAGGAAAGGTTTCCAGGTGGATTTTCCTGGATTTTTTTTTTTTTTTTTTACAGTGGCAAACTGTTCATGTAAAAGTATATCAAGGGTAGGGGGCTCAAGAGATATGAGTGCCATAGAGTAAATATTCGTAAAGTCAAATATACCCTAATGGAAAAAAACAAGTATCAAGGTTGATGGAATGATCTATTGAGAGAAAGCTTAGATCATGTCTTATTTCCCTCACGCCCTTTATATTTTATCACTCACTGAGTTGAATGCTGTTTAACTTAGGCCTTTTCCCCCCACCCCTCTTTTTCTCTCTGTTTAAAATGGAACTCTTCCCAGTTCCTGTCCATTTTAGGAGCTTCTAAATTGATTTCGTTGCACTAGTATTCCTATCTGAATTGACACTTAAGGGAGAGCCTTTCTAGTCCAGGATTCTGTCTACCATTCAAACCTCCCTGCACTATCCCTTTATTGACAGGAGAAAAATTAAATGCTATTAGTTGTATATTATCTTTGGGAGAACTGGGAAAATAGTCAATCACATTATTTTCTTTTTTAAAAATTTAGCTTTATTATTGAAAGTATTACAGATGTCCTTCCCCCGCCTCCTCCCCCTTACTTCCCCTCCCCAGGTCTTCATAATCACATTATTTTCTGTATTGTTTAGTTCAGATGCCTTCACTTGTATCTAAACATTGTATATCCATTTATATACAGCATGTATATATTTTAATGTATATTTGTGTGTATTCATATATACACATTCATGTATAATTTGTCTCTGTATCTCGTTATTTCCTCTGCCTGGAGTATTTTTTTTTCCTTTCATTTTTGAAGTATTTATTTTTAAAGACCCTACTTAAATACCACCTCCTCTGGGAAGACTGTCCTGATTTATATAAGTGGAGTTAGTTGTATTTTCTTTTGGTTACCCGTAGTATCTATGTGGCTTTTATAGCACTTAATATAATTATTTGTATTTTTCTCTTCTACTGACCTGTTGGTTCTTCAAAGACATGGGCTATGTCTTATTTATCTTTTCAGTTAATATCTCCACCCTCCAAGTGCCTAACATTTCCTGCTACATAGTAGGCATATAGTATGTTAAAAAATTAAAGGAAGAGAAAAAAAAACTGGGAAGGTTTTTTAAAAGGCCCTATAAGAGGAGGATATTATCTTTTTTTAAAAAATTGATTTTTAAAGAGAGGGAGGGGGAGAGAGAGAAACGTCGATTTATTGTTCCACTTATTTATACATTGATTGGTATGAGCTCTAACAAGAAATGGAACCCATAGCCTTGGGAGTATTGGGGCAACACTCTAACCAACTGAGCTACCCAGCCAGGGTAAGGAGGATATTATCTTGTCACCTTTGTTTCCAAGTGCTTAGTGTACTCTCTGTCCATTGGTGTTCAACAATTATTTATTGAATGAATTAGAAGCCAGCCCCAATAGTTGAAAGAGAATCCATGTGAACTTTTTTCTTCTGCATTCCTAGAAAGCATATCCTAGAAGTAAAACAGTCTAGATATTTGGTATACCTGATGCATTAGGTAAACCTTTTTCTTGATTCAGTAATGAGACTTTTGATCCAACAAGTACTTTTTTTATGAAAATGCTTCTGGTTGATTTCTTTTTCACCTATGGGCCCATTGTAGTAGTGGGCTTGTTGAAAGATGAATGTTTAGTATTAGTCTTACATCTTGGATGAGTTATCAGTAAGTAAAATTGTATACATTTGGGTCCAAATAAAGTGAGTATATATTTACTCTCAAGTATGGATAATGACTGATGCTATTGAAGCATGGGAGAGAGAGGGGGCAATTGGAGGCCAGGAAAGTGCCTACTAGGAAAAGTCTCTTTTTCTTTTGATGATGATTGATTTTTACCTGCCCCAGTTATTATTATTTTTTTAATTTTAAAAAGAATCCTTACCTGAGGACATGCATTGATTTGACACACACACACACACACACACACACACACACAGAAAATCATCTGCTTCCCTTACATGCCCCAACTGGAGATTGAACCTGCAACCTAAGGTATGTGCCCAGACCAGGAATCAAATCCATAACTTTTCGCTGTACAGAAAGATGCTCCACCAACTGAGCCATACTGGCCAGGGTTCCCCCAGTTATTTATAAAGAACTAGAGGTCCTGTGCACGAACCTTAGGTAGGGTCCTTAGGTCTAGCTGGTGATCAGGGCTGATCGGGGCCTTCTGGCTGCCAGCGGGGGCCTTCCTTCCCCAGCTGCCAGCTGCTGGCCAGGGCCTTTCTACATTCTGCACCGCCCCCTGGTGGTCAGCACGTGTCATAGCAAGCAATTGAACTCCTGGTCTCCTGTTCAAACTCCCAAGGGAACACTTTGCATATTAGCCTTTTATATATATAGATTATCTAGAAGGGAGATGGGTGTGAATCTAGAGGATAAGAATATTGATTTGGTAATTTGATAAATTAATAATTTGATATTTATTGTTTTAATTAACATTACCACTATGGAGTGTTTACTTTATGTGAGACACTGTGCTAAGGTTTTTTTATATGCATCATTTTATTCTTCACAGCAGTCCCTATGAAACAGTTACTAATGCCTGTTTTATGGCAGAATAATCAGATTCAGAGAATTTTCCAAGAACATAATATAGATAGGAATTTGAACTCACAGAACTGGGATTAAAATCCAGATCTATCTGACTCTGTGATATATGCTTTTAATCACCATGCATACTTTCTCTTAAGTTTCAGTGAAGGAGTTTTGTATTGAAAATGGGAAATCATTGGTTATACTGAGACTAGAAGCCTGGTGCATGAAATTCATGCACTGGGGCGGGGGGGGGCGTGCCTCAGCCCCTGTGCCCTCTGCCACTGCTGCTGCGCTTGCCAGCTGTGAGCCCAGCTTCTGGCTGAGTGGTGCTCCCCCTGTGGGAGCACACTGACCACTAGGGGGCAACTCCTGCATTGAGCATCTGCCCCCTGGTGATTAGTGCGCACCATAGCGACCGGTCATTCCCCTGTTCAGTCAGTTTGCATATTAGCCTTTTATTATATAGGACTAGAGGCCTGGTGCATGAAATTCATGCATGGGGGTGTGTGTGTCCCTCAGCCCAGCCTGTACCCTCTCCAATCTGGGACCCCTCAAGGGATGTCCGACTGCAGGTTTAGGCCCGATCCCACCGGATTCAGGCCTAAACGGGCAGTCGGACATCCCTCTCACAATCCAAGACTGCTGGCTCCCAACTGCTTGCCTGCCTGCTGGCCTGATTGCCCCTAACCACTCCCCTGCCAGCCTGATCTCCCTGACACCTAACTGCTCCCCTGCCAGCCCGATTGCTCATAATTGCCCTCCCCTGCCGGCCTGGTCATCCCCAACTGCCTTCTCCTGCTGGTCTGGTCACCCCCAACTGTCCTTCCCTGCTGGCCTGGTTGCCCCCAACTGCCCTCCCCTGCAGGGCTGGTTCCCCTCCAACTGCCCTCCCCTGCAGGGCTGGTTCCCCCCACACAACTGCCCTCCTCTGCTGGCCTGGTTGCCCCCAACTGCCCTCCCCTGCAGGGCTGGTCCCCCCCAACTGCCCTCCCCTGTAAGCCTGGGTCCCCCCCAACTGCCCTCCTTTTCAGGCCTGGTCCCTCCCATCTGCCCTCCCCTGCCGGCCATCTTGTGTCCACATGGGGGCGGCCATCTTGTGTTGGAGTGATGGTCAATTTGCATATTACTCTTTTATTAGATAAGATAGGAGGGGGAAATGATAGCATTTCTTTCTATACAGATGTTAGAAGGAAAAAGATTAACAGACTCACAGAGAAGCAATTCCCAGGTTTATGTCCTTATACAAAGTAATTGTGAAATTTAAGTCTGTAATTTTAATTGACTTGCACTAAACCTGCATTTTTTATTAAATTTAGTCTTGCTCTTGGTATCACCATCAGGATAGGTGTCCCAGATACGTTTTTAGCAGTAGAAGAAATTTGTCTAGGCAGAATCTGTCTAAAGGATTGTGGAGCAAAATGGTATTTATAATTCTTTTTCTATGTGTAAAATGTGTTTTGTAGTTAAATTTTTTGAAAGAGATTCTTGTTAGGGGATGAACCTCTGAAATATATTATTTAGGATTTTAAAACCTATGATTTGGCTTGCTTGGAAGATATAGCAGAAAATTTGTTAGTCTCTAAGCTATAAATTATTTAAGTCAATGGGTTATTTGTGGAGTATTTCCTTTTTGTGATTTCTTAAACTAGCTTTGTTTGCTGAGATTGTGTTTGTCACTTAAAAAAATTCTTTTTCTTCTTTTCCATACTTTATACAGGTCTATTTCTTATTCAGTTAGTTTATTTATAGATGTTTTACATTTAATAAATATAGTGGGAATATAGTTTTGACATCTGGGCAGTATGATTTTTATTTGTTCATTATAAGATTAAAATAGTTTTTATAGTGTTATTTTGGTACCTTAAAAAGAGCTTAACCTGGATATTGGCCTTTAACCATGTTTCCTAAAAGATTTTCTTTTTACTCTTGGTCGCATTTTAAATACTGTATTTGTACCCAGTTATATACATTTGAACTTTTCCATTTCCTGAATTTTAATTTTTTGCTTTTGTAAAATTTTATCAGAAGTTTTATGTAAACACTAAGAGCAGTGTGCTGAATGATATTCTATTGAAGATTTAAAAGGTCTAAGATGAATTGAATTCTGGTAAATAAGAATTTAGAAATTGGGGGTTGGTGCATGGAATTAGATAATCATCTCAAGAGTTTAGGATTCTAGGTTTTAGGCTTGTTAGTCTTCTTTTACATTATCTACCACAGGTTGTTTTTCCTAGAAGTGAATGTTAGTGCTTAATTTGAGTGCTTAATAGGTGCCAGCACTCATCCGTGTCCTCTATAGGTATTAACTCACTCAGTCTTCATGTTAGCCTTCTGACGTAAGTATTTTTAATGTTCCTATTTTAGGGTTGAAAATGTGGCAAAGAGAAGTTAAATGTGCTCAAGATCTCACTTTTAGTTACTAGTGGAACTGGGACTTTATCTGGGCAGTCTGTTTCTAGAACATGGGGCCTTAATCACTATTCTATACTGTATTTTTCATCTGTAAATTAATACTTTTTTGTTATTTGTAGAACAGTGGCTGGCACACAATAAGATCTGTAAGAGTGCTGCTATTTTAATGGCATTTATTATATGCTGTAAGGTGGGCAGAGCACACATTATTATCCATTTATGTATGTATGTATGTATGTATTTTTTTCTCTTAATTAGACTCCAGATTTTATTGAGATTTCTATTATTCCCCCCCTTTTTAATAGCTGAGTTCCCTGAGGTTCTTAGAAAATAGATGTTTGCCTAAAATTATATGACATGCTAGATCTCTAAATATGTCATTGGTTTTGAAAAGCAGAAACAAATATACTAAGATTAAAGTATTGTTTGCATGTCCAGTTGGAGGAAATAAATTCTTAGATGGTATAAAGTTTTTGTTGTTTTTACCTTTAAAGTTTTGAGAGTAGTATTACCTTAATCCTGCTGACTTGTGAAATTGAATCATATCACTCATAGTAACATAGTATTAGAAATTGTTTTGATGATAAAAGATTAGTAGCCTTTTAGAGAAATAATGTAAACCATGTTTCCTCAAACTTAAGAAGTCATCTGTATTAGTTTTCTATTGCTGCATTGCAAGTTGCCACAATTTTAGCAGCTTATCACACAGTTTTTGGGTCCTGTCCTCTGGTTTTACCAGGCTGAAATATCAAGGTGTCAGCCATCTCATCTGAATGAAGCTCAGGGTCTTCTTCAGGCTCACTGATGGTTTGCAGACTTCAGTTCCTATGTTTGTGGGAATGGTGTCCTTGATTTTCTTGCTGGCTGCCAGTCGGGGACCACTCTCCTAAAGGCTCCACTGTTGGGTTCTTACCATTTTATCCTCTCTGTGGGCACACCAACATGGTTGTTTGTTTCTTCCAGGAGAGTAGGAGAATCTCCCTTGGAACCTCTGCCTTTAAGAACTGACCTCTGTAGGTCAGGCCTACAATAATCTTCCTGATTTAAAGGTGGTCAATTAGGGATTTTAATCATCCCTAGAAAACATTCCTTTCTTTCTTCAGTCTTAGATTTATTCCTTCAGTGGCGGGTAAATGATTCTTCGTGAAGCTTTCTAAGCACAATTCTGGGATGTTCTTGGCCTCTACTTTGTCTATACATTTTTTTCCAGAAGATTCAAAGTTGGCTCTCCTAACCCTTGTATGTTCTTGCTAGTTTCCTCATCCACTTTTCTACTTACTGTCTTTGTAGAGCCATAAACAGAAATAATTTTCAACTACAATTCCAACTCCTAAAAAATTTCACATTGTTACTATCTGAGGCTTTTCACCTGTTATAAGACAGTCATAACCCCCAAGACAATCTCAAATTGTAATCATCTCAGGTTTTCTTAATAAGATTCATAGTACAATTTGAATTTTAGGAAACATAAAAGATTTCCCTTCTAGTCATTTCCTATGTTTATTGCTTGTTTCATGTTGCTTGGTGTGTGCAGTGTTTTCTAGTGCAGAAAACACTCTGGGAAGAGTCTTCCTGGAGCATGAGGAAAAGGGACCATGGGAGGACTCAAGTGAAGCTCTCAAAAGCTCATTTAGCTGCCATCTAGCATGGCATTGTCCAGTAGAAGTGTAATGCGAGCCAGATAACTAAATTTAAGTGATTTTGTTGCTACATTGAAAAAACGAAAAAGAAACAGGTGACAATTTTAATAGTATATTTTTTAAACAATACATATCCAAACTATAATTTCAGCAGGAAATCAATATGAAAGCTATGAAAACTTATTAAAGATTTTAGATTCTGATTTTAGCACTAACTTTGATATCTGATTCATACTTTATACTTAATAATACATCTCAATGTGGATTTAGCCATATTTCAAGTGTTCACTAGCTAGTGGCTGCCACATTGGTCAGTGCAGATGTAGATTATGAAGTTTTTTAAAAATTAGAGACAGTAATATATGAACTCTTCAGGAAATTGGCTTGAATAATGTTTGACTCTCCAATAGGTTAGGGTAGTGGTCGGCAAACTCATTAGTCAACAGAGCCAAATATCAACAGTACAACGATTGAAATTTCTTTTGAGAGCCAAATTTTTTAAACTTAAACTGTATAGGTAGGTACATTGTTATTAACTTAATTAGGGTACTCTTAAGCTGGCCTTTGCTAAAAACGTCCTCAATCTGATTGAGGTACTTTCGCTGAGGTCGACCCCTTCCAACTCTCCCATCCACACTTGTCTTGTATACTTGTTTCAGATAGACGAGTGTGGATGGGAGAGTTGGAAGGGGTCGACCTCAGCAAACGTACCTCAAAACAATGTACCTCCCCCGCGCTGCGTATCCCGTGGCTTGCCTGCGCAGCATCTCCTGTCGCCCGACCGACACCCCCCACTTCTAACGCCACTTCTTCAAAAAAGACTCGCCCAGGCCAAAAACTGACTTCTACGCATGGGCCACGAAGTTTCAATCGCACTGTATGTGCGCGCCCACACGTGGTATTTTGTGGAAGAGCCACACTCAAGAGGCCAAAGAGCCACATGTGGCTCGCGAGCTGTGGTTTGCCAACCACTGGGTTAGGGCGTTGGTGTTTCAGAATGATTTTTATGGGTGTTATACAAAGTTTTTTGTTTATAAAGTTAAATACATTTTTATACATTTCCCTCATTATATAAGTAATGTCATTGTTGAAAATTTGGAAAACTCTCGATAAGAGACTACAAATTGACCTTATTTCCTCAATCTCAAGATAACAAATGTTAACTTTTGTTGAATTTCCTCTTTGTGAATGTTTCATTTTCAATCAAAGAGAAAATAGGTTTCTTTTTTTTTGTTCTTTATTCCTTCCTCTTTATATTCAGTCACATTAACTTTTATTGACAGTCCTTTTGCTCCTTTGCTTAAATTTAATTATTTCTATTTCCCAGGCTATATCCAGTCTACAGATTATCTGTGAGGGGTGCTCTCTGGAGCACAATACCCCGAATGGTGCTCCCTGGATTGGGATTAACAATAGAAGCCCTGATGGCTTTTATGTACTCATTGCTAAACCATTATAGTTGCTCTCTATTTTTCCTGACTGCAGTCTTTTACACATTCCCTCAGCTTTCTTTGTTATTGAGATATAACTTTACATACCAGAAAATTTACCCCTTTGAAGTATACAATTTAGTGGGTTTTAGTATATTGACAAAATTTTGCAAGCATCACTGCTACCTAATTCTTTAGCATTTTCATCGCCTTGAAAAGAAACCCTATTTCCATTAGCAGTCCGCATTTCTCCTCCCCGTAGTTCTCAGGCAAGCACCAATCTATTCTGTTTTTATAGATTTGCCTATTTTGGACATTTTATGTAGATAGAATCATGCAATATATGGCCTTTTGTGTTTAGCTTATTTCACTCAGCATAGTGTTTTCAAGGTTCTTCTGTGTTATGCCATGTACCAGTACTGCATTCTTTTTTATGGCTGAATAGTATTCCATTGTATGAAGATACCACATTTTGTTTATCTATTCATCACTTGATGGACATTTGGGTTGCTTCCAATTTTTGGCTAGTATGAATAATACCCCAGCTTTTGAGATCACATTTATTCTCCAAGAACATTGTTTCTTCACATTCTTGTTCAAATGTTCAGTGGCTATTTATTGCTCATACAGCATAATAGAAAATATTTAGTTTGCATTAAAAGTTTTACAAAGTGTGACCTCAAGCCACTTTTCTTTTCACTCTTCTTTTCCATTGTGGTGTTTCTTAGTATTTCTAAAATAAGTGCTACATATGAATGATAGATTATGTAGACAATATAGATACGTTTGTCAATTCAATTCATTTTAAAATGATCTAAAATTTTAAGAATGATGAATGAATGTGTATAAATATTGTATATGTACATATTCGGGAGACTTAGAAAGGCAAGTATTAGAACAGAGTACCGAGAAACACTAAGTAGAACAAAGAGGATTTTTTTTCTGGATTTATTCATTGTGTCAAACATAGATCTATTCATTTTCATATAATATGAAAAAACACCTCATTTGAATCAGCATTTGATACATGTAACTCATTCATATCATTCATTTTCTGGTTAACACTATTAGCAGTTTGTTTATTCTGGGGCTTCAGTTTTATTTTTCCTCTTATCCAGATAGAGTCAGTCCTTTTCTCCTTTTAACATGTCTGAAATAATAAAGGTGAAATATTTTAACATATAGAGTACTTAAAAATATTTCCAGAATGTTTTTATGTGTGCATGCATACACACACACACACACACACACACACACACACACACCCTCACAGAAATGTTTAGTGGTATTCTCTTCCATTTTATAAAAAAGAGAACATAGTATACAGATTTTTTTTTATTTCACAATATATCTTGATATTTTCATAATAATGGTACATTGAGAACTTTCTTATTTATTTTCTGCAGGATACTTTCTCCAAAGTGAAATTACTGGATCAAAAGCTGTATCTACTTGAAATTTGATTACCTATACTGGTAAACATAAAAAAAGAAATAAGGAAATATAAACAGGAAGAAGGAAGCTATGGATATTTTGGACTTTGTTTATAGATAAAAAAGTGGAGGACCAGAAAATTTGAGTAATTGCCCATGATCATGCCACCAGTGCAGGGATCAGGATGCTAATCCAGATGTTTCTGATTTTAAATAAGCTCCCGTCCTTTCTGTTATATTCATACTAGGGGCCCAGTACACAAATTCATGCATCTTGAAAGGAACTGTGGGCCACAAAGCTGCAGTGGGCACAGGGGCGGGTCTTGAGCCATCTTCCGTGCCCCCACCTGGCCCCTCCCACCGTGGCCCTCGGTTCCCTCTCTGCCGGCAACCCTGCTCCCACTGCTGCTGCTCCCACCCACTGACAGCGTGGAGCAATTGGGGCCAGTGCCAGCAGTGGGTGCGAGCAGGGCCAGCACCATCAGCGGGTGTGAGTGGCAGCTGCCGGCCCCGATCGCCCCTCAAGAGCAGGGGGAGATGGAGAAGCCATCAGGGGCAATTGGGGCTGGCAGCCGCCGCTTGCACCCACTGATGGCGCCAAGCTATCAGGACCAGCACTGGGCGCTGGCAGCGAGTACAAGCGGGGCTGGCCCTGGCAGCAGGTGCGAGTGCCGGGCGGGATTGCGGCGCACGGGAGCAAAGAATTTTCAGTAACCACCAGAGGCTCGCCCCGATGACAGTGACCGGCGCCCTACCTTGATCTGGTGCCCCTGCTCACCTGCTCCACCATCCCGCCACGCCCAATGCCTGCCTGCCATGTTCTATGCACGCCCCTGGTGGTCAATGCACGTCATAGTGACCGGTTGTTTGGTTGTTCCACCGTTTGGTCTATTTTCATATTAGCGTTTTTTATATGTAGATTGCACTTGATGAGCAAAAGGGAAGAGGACTCATGCCAACTTCTTTTTGGAGAGAAATAATAGATTTCCAGACTTTTTTTCTGCATTAGTACTTTAGGAAGATTTATGTTTTTCTAATAACTAATGATGTTAGGCATTTTTTGTATGTGCTTATTGACCATTTATATATTTTCTTTGGAGAAATGTCTATCCAGTCCTTTGCCTATTTTTAATTTGGGTTTGTCTTTTTGTTCTTATATGGTAGGAATTCTTTCTATATTCTGAATATTCATCCCTTATCAGATATATGGTTTATAAATATTTTCATCCACTTGGTAGGTTGTCTTAATTTCTTGGTAATGTCTCTTTATGTACAAATGTTTTTAATTTTGATAAAGTCCAATTTACCTATTTTTTCTTTGACTGCTCATACTTTGGTATCATCTGTAAGAATCTATTGCCATGGTCATGGCAATCCAAGATCATGAAGATTTACCCCTGTGTTTCTCTGGAAGAAGCTTGTGATTTTAGCTTGTATTTAGTTCATTGGTCTAGTTTGAGTTTACTTTTGTATATGGTGTTTATTCCTACCTTTGTATGTGAAAATGCAGTTGTCCCAGCACTTTGTTGAAAACGATTTTTTGTTCATTGGACTTGGCGCCTAATTGGCTATAGATGTATGGTGTAATGTCTGGACTGTCAGTACTGTTCCACTGGTGTATATGTCTATCCTTATGTATCATGGTGTTTAGAATATATATTTCTCATGTGTTTATTTACTTAAAAAAACTCTTTAGGCACTTTAAGTGCTATTTTTACTCTTTGGTCTTAATAAAACCAAAATTATAAGTCACTTTAAGCATTAAACATACTGCACTTAGTAAATTCTAAAGAAATAAATTTAGTATCACATGATGGATACTCTCTTGGCTTCTGTGGAAAGCATGAGGATGCATAAGACTTGTTTCTGTTTTCTGAAAAATTGCAGTTCACTAACTTAAAAAAAAGTGCTATAGTTTTGCTTTGCCATTCTCGTTTTTGTGTGAGTCCAACATTATGATGTCCTTAGGAATTAAGTATAGGAAATTCCTGTTACAAAAAAATTGGAATGTTTAGCTATTATAGTATCACTATTTCTTTTATTTTCATATGGTTTGCATCTTTACTCTTAATAAGCACCCAATTTTACCACTCTCCTTATCTTTATACTAGAGGCCCGGTGCACGAATTCATGCATGGGTGGGGTCCGGCCATCCCGTCCCGCTGGGGGCCTATCGGGCCGGGCCTGTGTGTGTGGGGGGAGGGGCTGCAGGCGGTTGGCCAGCCGCCCTGCCCCCGATGGGGGTGTTGCAGGCCAATTGGGGGCCAGGCTGGCTTGGGGGGCGGGTAGCAATCAGAGCCTGGGTCAGCTGGTTGGCTGCCACAGTGCGCGTCATAGCCACCGGTCATTCTGGTCGTTCTGCCATTCCAGTCGCTGGGCTCTTATATATATAGATAATTTCCGGCTGATAATATTCTACAAGTAGTTTTCTAGAGAATGGTTTCATCCTGTTTTAGTTTTTTTTTTTAAAGACTAAGCTATTGTAACACAAATGCTGCAAAACATAGTATATCATTGAATCTTCCTTGGGCAAATTTATATTCTGCTGCTGAGACTCATTCCCTGTGTGTTGTGCATGTAATGTGATGGGCAATCATAATGTGAACTTTCAAGGTGATATTTTAGTAGTTGATAACAATGTTCTAAAGAATGTGCTCTGCTCATAAGGATAAACTTAATTATGTTCATCCTTAATCTTGTCCAGAATAGCACTGTCTGACAGAAATGTAATTTGAGCCACATACTGTATTAATTAAAAAATTTCCAGTAGCCTCATTAAAATAGCAAAACATGGTTAAATTAATTTGAATATATTTTACTTAACCTGATATATCCAAAACATATCATTCTAACTGATAATCAATATAAAAATATTGAGATAGTTTACTTTTTTGGGGGTACTAATTCTTGGAAACCTGGTATTTTACATCTCAATTTGGTCACTAAATTTTCATCAGAAATACTTGGTCTTCATTTAGATTTCATAGTTTATGGTTGGAAATATAGATTCACATACCTAAGTTGTTTCCAACATTCTTATGACTTTTAATATTCGAATTAAGTACCAAAATAACTTTCTTTCAATATTTGCACCCAAATGGATAAAACTAATTCATGCTTTTTTAGTAGAATGTATTAGACTCTGAAGTAAAAGTTTGTTAATTTCAAAACTACGCTACTCAAATTAAGCAAATTCACTAACTCTTGTGTCAACTCAGTATTATTAACATCAAATTCCAAAGGACATTGTATAAGTTGAAAAGCAACTCTAAATTTTATCAACTGTTTTATGTCATTTTTATAGCCAGTTTGCACAATTCTATCCTTTATAATGAAAAAACTTTTTACGTAAGAAACATCTTTTGTATTTTGCTCTGCCACAGCTAATTGTAATTTTCATTAATAGTAAAATATCTTTCAATCTCACTTCACTGTTCTGGTCATAGTGCTAGTAGTTTCCAAATCTCCACTTGATGCTGCATAGGTAGAATACCTTCATTTTAATTTTAAAAATTTGTCTACCACTTCCTTTGTCCATTTGTTTTTAGAGTTAAAGAAAGTAACTTAATTATATTCAAAATATTAAAATTTAAAGAGCAACTAAAATTAAAGTGAAAAAGTATCTCTATTTAGTTACCAATTTTAATTTACATAGGCATCACTGCAACTTATTTGCCAAAAAAATTAAGTAAATATATTGCACTGCTATTATATTAGTGTGTAGAAAAAAAAATTTCAGCCGAATAGTTAATTGATACTGACTAGATCAGTTTTATTTCTGTGTAATACTAGAAATGAGTCACTATATTTCTACATGTACAGTTTAGTGTGCAGTGCAGTGGTTACAATGAAATGTAGACTCACCAAAACAATAAAATTATCTTTAGCAGAAGGACATTTTACACTGCTTCAGTTTTTATATTTAGAAAAAATTAATTATAATTAAATAAAAATTCAATTCCTTATTAACACTGGTCACATTTCAAGGGTTCACATGCAGCTAATGGCTAATATATTGATTGGTTACACTAGTATACTGTACTTCCAGGACTGGAAATTAAAACTTTGAGAGTTGGTTATATATTTTCTTAAAGTATTTTGGAGACTGGGGACTAGGGATTATAATATTTTTTGTTAATGCTAATGTCACAGGCAGAGTCCCAAGAAGACTTTTGAATCAAGAACCCTGGAAAAAGCTGCTTATTTTCTTTGTAGCATGCCTTATAGTCCTGAAGCATTAACAAGGAAATGAATAAATAAATAAAAAAAAATAAATAAATAGGAAACGTTTAACATGTTGTTTATGGGTAAAATGATATTTAGTAATTAAAAAAGCATTTGGACACACACATTTTATTTGAAACCGTGGCTTGATCCCCCTGTTATTAGAATACTTAAAGAGTAGAAAAATGTTTACATTCTAAAAACTTTTTATCATGTTGGTGAAAGACCAAAAAAAAAAAGGTGTGTGTAATTTTGTTTAAATCCCTTCTCACAAGTAAAATTAAGAATGTTTTATCTATAGAGATCTGTAGGGCTCTTATCAGGTTTACAACAGTCCTTTAGATTAGAAATGGACTTTCAGTTGACATGAATTGTGGAAAGATTGTTAATGGTGTTCAAATATTTAATATTTGGATAAATAGGAAAATGTTTTATTAAATATACTTAAACTCCTTTGGTTTCTTAAGTTATGAGAGTCCATATCTCAACTATTTAGAGCACCAAACTTTTTTCTTTTATTTACAGGGGTTGGCAAAAGTAGGTTTACAGTTGTTTGATACTGTGACAAGATCAGTTTTTCTACACAAATGTAAACCTCCTTTTGCCAACCCCTGTATCTGCTATTGTCTTTTGAGCAAGCCAAGCAATAAGTTCTGCATGTTTCTGATTTCCACAAAATAGATGAATGCTCTTACCAGGTTTTGTTCATTCCTACTCATGATCTGTGAATACAGGGAGATGTCTCAAGACCTGTTTTAAAAATTAGAAGAGTAAGTCCATGAAGACGGAAGTACAACTTGTCTTGAGAAAATTTTGCCCGCTAGATTGTTTCCAAAATGCATTCTATAGTAGTCATTAGAGATGATTCTTGAATAAAGGGTTCTGTGGTTAAGTAAGTTTGAAGGAACATTGTATACATAATAATGACCTATTAAAGATTCACAATGCACAATGATATATTAAAGACTGAGGCATCTTACAGAAAGAAAGTTCTTATCCTGCATTTCACCTGTCTATCCAATGAGAAATGCTGCCCTCTAGAGGCTCAAATTTAATTGCTCTTGCATTTGAGTACCATAATGCTGCCTCATCTTTGTGACAGTTCATACTAAATACATAATAGAAAAATCTTATATTGCTTAATTTTAAGAAAATTTGAGATGGAAAGCAATGTAATAGATGCCCCTTATTGGACATAGGCCATATTTATTGCTGCTAATAATCTTTTAAATAAATTTACTTTATATAGGGCATTATGGAAACATATTACAGGTCTCCAAACTCTGAAGTTTCTTGCTGACAGAAGCTGTCTTTCCTTGTCTTCTTTGAAGACCTATAACAATCTTGCTTATGACAGTTACCGTTCAAGGAAGCTAGCTTCCTCCTACCCCCTTCAATAATCCTTGTTGTTTACAGAACTCTAACTGGAGTGATATTGTAACATGCTTTGCCTTTGCATAGGCAAAAAAGGAAGAAAAGCATTATCTATCAGCATTAAAAGATTTTTGCTAACATCTTAGTAATAACCTCAGGAATATGTAGAGAAATGGGTTCTGATGATGAGAAGGGAACATGCTTTTTGCATTTGGCTCCGTATACTGACATGGGGCAATTACCAGAGATTCTGGATTCAGTATTCTTGCTCAAGCAGCTAGGATGTGTTGTATTGTTTGCTCCCTTGATTGCTTTCAGCATTGATCTATAGTAAATGATGTTAAATGCCTAAACCAGTGATGGCGAACCTTTTGAGCTCGGCATGTCAGCATTTTGAAAAACCCTAGCTTAACTCTGGTGCCGTGTCACATATAGAAATTTTTGATATTTGCATCCATAGTAAAACAAAGATTTATATTTTTGATATTTATTTTATAGATTTAAATGCCATTTAACAAAGAAAAATCAACCAAAAAATGAGTTCGCGTGTCACCTCTGACACACGTGTCATAGGTTCGCCATCACTGGCCTAAACACTCATGGTATAGTTAGAGGAAGAACTCAAAAGATTAAGGGAAATAGGACTGGTGGAATGGATTTTTCAATGAGACCATCCCCACCTCTCCATGTTCCCACCATTATCCACAAAGAGGTCTAGGAGATACTTCATTCACCAAGGTAATGAGAAGTACTTTGATGACAGTTCCAGCATCTATGGAAAGCAGTACACTGTAGTCCCCCTTTATCCATGGTGTGAGTATAAAATGGTAGAGCCACTTTGGAAAACCATTTGGCAGTTTCTTATAAATTTAAGCATTATACCTACCTTTGGAACCAGCAGTTCTAGTTCTTCTCCTGGGTGTTTTCCTAAGAGAAATGAAAACATGTCTACAAAAAGCCTTTTAAAATAATGTTTAGAGCAGATTTATTCATAGTAGCTAACAACTGGAAACGACCCAAACGTCAATCTATAGGATAAGTGGTTAAAAAGTTTTCATATGTTCATACAGTGGCATACTACTCAGTAATAAACAGGAAAAAACTTGCATGCCAGTGACATGGATGGCTCTCACAAACTCACCCAGTGAAAGATGCTGGACACAGTATGCTCTGATTCCATTTATATTAACTCCTAGAACAGGCAAAGCTAATCTGTGGTAAAAAGAATATTGAACAATGGGCTAGTTCTTTAGTTATGGGAAGTGCTGATGCTCAGTTGGGAAGGGGCATAAGGGAGTTTCCTGAAGTGAAAAAGTATAGAGGTTACAGGAGTGTACTTGTCAGAGTAGTATGGTAACGGAGTGTATATGTCAGTGTATGTAAATTTTACCTTAAAATATGAGAATAAGTTGGGTGGCAGGGAGTGGAGGGTTCAGATGAAACAAGAATAGCAGGATGTTGATGATTGCTAAAGTTGGGTAATGGATACATATGGGTTTATTATATTCTGTTTATTTTGTGTTTGAAATTTTCAACATAAAAAGTTTTTTTTAATACGAATGTTATGAACACACATACATAGCACCTATGTTCTCACCACCACCTTAATAAAACTTTGCCAATATAATTGTCCTACCCTGTGAACCACACCTTAATTCCACGATCCCTTCCCCCATCAGCCATTCTCCTAAATCCCTTCTAACTTTTAAACATTTTCCAAATATCAATCTAAAGGTCACTTCCTTGAAAGAAAGGCTTTCCTCATTCAAAACACTCAGTAGGTTAAATGCCCCTTCTATGTGTATTCATGGCTTTTATCACATTTGTGATCTATTTGTTTGATTAGTTCACATCAATCTCTCCAGTTTTCAGAGAGCAGAGTATATTTATTTTGCCCTGTTAATGACTAGCATAATAAATCTATTGGATGATTGTGCTGTTGTAGTTTTTTCTTTTGTATTAAAGATACTAGGGGCCCAGTGCACGACTTCGTGCACCTTGAAAGGAACTGTGGGCCACGAGGCTGCTGTGGGCACAGGGGCAGGTCTTGGCCCATCCTCCGCACCCCTGCCTGGCCCCTCCTGCTGTGGGCCCCAGTTCCCTGTCTGCTGGCAGCCCCGCTCCCACCGCTGCCGCTCCCACACACTGATGGCGCCGGCCCTGCTCGCACCCGCTGACAGCGTGGAGCAATTGGGGCTGGTGCCAGCACCGGGTGTGAGTGGCAGCTCTGGCACCGACAGTGGGTGTGAGTGGGGACGTCGCCTGCAGCGGGTATGAAAGGCAGCTGCTGGCACCGATCACCCCTCAGGAGCAGGGGGAGGTGGAGAAGCCTTGAGGGCGATCGGACCCGGCAGCTGCCACTTGCACCCACTGATGGCTCTGAGTGATTGGGGCCGGCACCAGGCACCGGCAGCAGGTGTGAGCACCGGGCGGGACCATGGTGTGCAGGAGCAAAGAATTTTCAGCAACTAGCAGAGGCTTGCCCTGATGACAGCAAATGGTGCCCCGCCTTGGTCTGGCGCCCCCGCTCACCTGCTCCACCATCCCACTGTAGTCGATGCCCGCCAAGTTCCACACTCTGCCTCCTACTGCTGATGCCCACCATGTTCCATGCGCGCACCCTAGTGGTCAGCACATGTCATAGCAACCGGTTATTCGGTTGTTCGGTTGCTCGACCATTTGGTCTATTTGCATAGAAGGGTTTTATATATATAGATATATAGATAAGAATTGAAGAGCTATTATTGCATACTTTAGTGAGTATGTTATAAAAAGTTATGAATGTGAGAGAATGATTGATAGGTAGTAATTCTTTTTTATTTTATTGGCATTTGATAAAAAAGGAGAAATAATACTGTGTGCTTTGATCTTGAACCATGTCCAAAAAGCCTGCCATTTGGTTCTCAAATGCTCTTGAGTTTTATAATTTTCTCTTTCTATTTTCTTTTTTTTCAAAAATATGTTTTATTGATTTTTTTACAGAGAGGAAGGGAGAGGGATAGAGAGTTAGAAACATCGATGAGAGAGAAACATCGATCAGCTGCCTCCTGCACACCCCCTACTGGAGATGTGCCCGCAACCAAGGTACATGCCCTTGACCGGAATCAAACTTGGGACCTTTCAGTCTGCAGGCCGATGCTCTATCCACTGAGCCAAACTGGTTACGGCTCTTGCTATTTTCTTACATGGAAGCTATGCAAATAAAAGACCCCTTTCCTATTTATAAAGATTACTCTAAATACCTCTTTTTTTTCCCCTCTGCTCTAAAGTGCTTTCTCCTTTGCCTATTAGTTTTGATGTTTAGTATCAGGGATGATGATCTTTAAGGGCTCCCTATTTTATTTTTTATACTGATAGAGTATATTTTAAACTTCCAAATGAAGTTATGAACTGATAAATAATAGATTGCTAAAAATGCTTGATTGTAATTGCACCACTGAATATATTATCTCTAATACAAATACAAAATAAAAGTGTTGAATGGAAGGGAATGCTTTTGAATTTTGCTATTTTGTATATCCATGGAATACTTGGGCAGATTAACAAAGTAGTTAGATTTCTGTTATGATTTTTTTAAAATGTTTATTTATTTCAGAGAGAGGAAGGGACAAAAAAGGAGAGAGAGTGAAATATCAATGATGAGAGAGAATCATTGATTGGCTGCCTCCTGGCCCCCTACTGGAGATCAAGCCCACAACCCTGGCATATGCCTTGACTGGGAATCTAACCATGACTTCCTGATTCGTAGGTTGACACTCAACCACTGAGCCACACTGGCTGGGCTGTTATGATTGTTTTTAACTGTTGTCTCTTCTTGGGATAGAGCATAGTATAGTATTAAGAGTGTGGAAGATTCAAGCCAGGGTTGAGTCCTGGTTCTCCTATTTCCTAAGCTGCAGGACTGATCAAGTGACTTAGCTGTTTTGTGGATCTGAAGTTATTGAAAATAGAAGCTTTTGGGCATTCATGAGTGACTTTTCTAAAAACAAAACAAAACACACACACACACACACAAAAACCCAGACCTGAGTGCCACATACCTTTTCTTACAACTTTTTAATGAGTGCCCATTGCATGGAATAAAGTCCAAATTCTAGAGCGCAGGGCAAATGTGGCTCTTAAAGAACTAACAGACATTTTCTACTAATTTCTTATATGCACAATACATTCCAGCCTTACTAAATTAATTAAAAATTTTGAATTTACCGTGTTTTATCTATCTTGTTTTATATATAAGCTATTCTCTAAGCCTAAAATTTACTTTCATTTATTTAGCTTAAAAACATCTCCTCATTGAAGATTTTTTTATCTTGTCTCAGTTCAATTAATTGTATCATGCTACTATATTTATTAAACACTATTAAAAACTGCCTTACAATTATTTTTAAAAAATGCCCATCTTTTTTCTTAAATTGAGTTGCTTGAGGGCAAGGACTGTGTATTAATCTTCATAGTATCTTCCATGCCTTGCTTACTATAGTTGATCAATTAATGCTGATTGGGTAAGTGAACATTTTTGTTTTTCATTTTGAGAATATTATAGGGATTATTCCTTTAGTTGTTTATTTGAAGTTGGCAGAAATTTCTAGACAGATTGGCTCTATGGACAAACAAAAGAGAATAATTAAATAAAATATAAGTAGTTTCATCTAGGAACAGTTTTCTGAAGTTGGAACTAATGTGTTAAGCTATTAAATTACCTAGAGTGGAAGGACAAATTTTTAGAATGATTATGTTTTACTTGTTAAAGTAAATGGCACATAAGAGAACTTTTAAATTCCTATGGCAAAAATGGGAAAATTGCAAAGTTAGAGTCTCTGAGGTTTCTGATGTTTCATAGACTAACAAAAGGTTGCTTTATTAGCAGCGTTAATGAACGAATCGCTTTATTGGCTTAGGCATACTGGTAGCTTTGTCAGTCCAAAGAGCTAAGAGTTCTTATTTCAATTCATGATTATGTTAGAGTAGTGAAGTGAAAGCCGTTGACCTTCTCTTAAGCAGAAAATAGAAAGTTTTCACAAATAGATTAAAGCATTAAAGGGAATGTGATAAAGAACTAACTTGTTATCAAATCACTTAAAAAATTTGAGTTAAAAATTTTTTTGTGTGTGTACTGATTTTACACTAGTAGGTTTTAAAAATAGACTTATTAATTGGAAATAAAATAATAACTTTAATAGGATGGTTTTGTAGAGTTAGGTCTAAATGATTGAAAAAACTGAGTTATTAGAATGGATGAACTTTTAATTCTTCAAATGGTGACACATATTAAGAGCAATATAAAAGGCAGGAAATATTAAACTTTAGAGAAGGTGTAATGCCCCTCATATGGCATGCCTTCCAGGTTATTTTTTATTTAAGTAAATGAAATGCATTTTGCTTAATAGAATCATTTTTGAAGTGTTGATTTGCTTCTGTCCATTAATGTCAGAGATTAAAGTAGAAGAGGTTACTGGGAGCCTGTTTCTAAATTAAAGTTCTTCAAAGCAATAGTTTTAAATACCAGGAATTACAGAACTAAGATTTGTATAGCAGCAATTCATTTTAAAAATTAAATTTCTAAACGATGGAATATTTAAAAATATAAAAAATACAAGGAAGAATATAAGATGCTCATGTATCCATATTGTCAAAATAAGCAAATATTAACATTTTGCTGTAATTGTATTAGAACTTTAAATTAAATTGAAAATATACTTTAATATTACTAATTAATTCTTTTGCCTCCCTCCAAGACATAATTACTAAACTGAAGGTATCCTTTAAGTTTTTATACTTTTATGCACACATTTATAAAAAGAGTAAACAATATTGATTTGTTTTTAAGATGTAAATAAATAGTATTACATTGTTTACATCCCTTTGTAATTTGCTTTTTTCACTCAATGTTCATTTCAAGATTATCCATGTTGATATAAGTATTTAAAATTTGCTTATTTTAATCTCTGTATTACTAACTAGAGGCCTGATGCCCGAAATTAATGCAAGGGGCTTGGCTCCTGCCCACCTTGGCTTCGTCTGGAAGGTTGTCCGCAAGGACATCTGGTCTAATTAGTATATTATGCTTTTATTATTATTGGTTCCATTATTTGTGATGTTAAGCTGGATTATTTGATTTAGCCAGTGCTGCCAAATTTCTGCATTGTAAAGGTATCTTTTTTTCTTTGGTAATTAATACATGCCTTGAGGCTGAATAAGTAGTTTCTCAACAGGCTTTCACCCAATGATTTTAACACTGTTGATTTTTGTCTGAATCATTGATTACATTGATGCTTGCAAAATGATGATTTTCTAGTTCTGATATTCTTCACACATATATCAACTGGCATTCTTCTCCAAGGAAGAGTTTCTACCCTCCTTTTTTCATTATCATTGTGGGCTCATGGATTCTTTTATTCAGTGGGGTAAGACCCATTATTGTTATACTAGAGGCCCGGTGCACAAAAATTTGTGCACTCGGGGCGGGGAGGGGGGTCCCTCAGCCCGGCCTGTGCCCTCTCCCGGTCTGGGACCCCTCGGGAGATAACAACCTGCTGGCTTAGGCCTGCTCCTGGGTGGCTGAGGGCAGGCCCAATCCCTAGGTGCAGCCCCTGGTCGGGCTCAGAGCAGGGCTGATTGGGGATTTGGGGTGCCGCCCCCTGTCATGCACAGAGCAGGGCGGATTGGGAGGTTGCGATGCCACCCTCAGTCACGCTCAGGGTGGGGCTGATTGGGGGGTTAGGGCACTGCCCCCTGTCACACTCAAGGCAGGGTCAATGGGGAGGTTGCGGCGCCACCCCCTGTCACGCACAGAGCAGGGCC
>NW_005363098.1:3765575-3776982 GCF_000412655.1 Myotis brandtii | reverse complement strand
AAGTCAGGTGGGGAACGTTGGAGTCTGCAGTCACTGGAGCAAGCAAGCCTCATGTTCGCTTCCAGCTGCCTGGCTGCCGGCCACCATCTTGGCTGACAGTTAATTTGCATAAGGATATGCTGATTAGCCAATGGGAAGGGTAGCGGTCGTACGCTAATTACCATGTTTCTCTTTTATTAGTGTAGATTTCTTTTGAAGGCTCAAGTTATTAACATTTAGCCAGCAGGAACTCATTCAATCTGGTTTTTATGTCTTTTTGATATGTCCCATAATTTTTAGAGTACTTATTTGCTTCCTGGCACAACAAATGTTCCATTCTTACCTTATGCTTCCTCTACCCTATACTAGGAAATAGCTATTTCTCCATATAGGATGTGTTCTGTATTACTGGATGAATGTCATTGCTTCTATAGGGGCTCTTTTCATTGGACAGAACAAGGAAATACTTAAAAAAAAAACCCCACACTAATATTTGTAATCCCAATCCAGTACCAAAGGGTTCTTCTCTTTTCAGGGTTTTTCTTTCCTCCTGTTGCATATTTGGATCTCTCTTCTCCTACAGTGAGGATCCTGGTTAAGAATAACATCAATATATGTTCACTCATTTTCTGTCCTACAGTATACATGACATAATATTGAATTGCCACGCAAATGCCACTGCCAACAGTAAGCACAATAAGTAACGAAAGTTTAAGATTTCTATGCAGTTTTTTTCATATAATATATCTCAATGAGGGTATGTAAGAGTACTGTGCTCATAAGTTATTTTAATTAATTATATTTTTTATGTCACCAATTTGATAAACACTTAGGTTCATTTGTTTTTGCTTGTATTTTAGCTGCCCCATTGATTTAATTTCATTTCTCTTTTAGTATAGTAAAACTCTTAACAGTCAAAATTGTATAAAAAGATATTCTTAAAAGTCTTACTCCCTTCTTTCCTATTTTTAATATAGGCATTTAGTGCTATAAAATTTCCATCTAAATACTTTTTTGCATCCTACTAATTTCTGATATGTTGTATTTTTATTTTCATTTAGTTCAAAATATTTTCTAATTTCTTTTGAGCCTCCTTTGATCCATAGGGTATTTAGATGTATTCTTGGATTCCCATAGTTGGGATTTAGGGGTATCTTTCTGTTACTCATTTCTAGCTTAATTCTATTATGTTATATATTGTATGTTATTTTAGTTATTTTAATTCTTTTAAATTAAGGCTTATTTTGGCAAATGTTTCATGTACACTTGAAACATATGGTTGGTTGGAATAATGTGTTTTTGAATGAAAAGGGAAAATGTTTTAACCTTTTTATAAGATTAAACCGTAAGTTCTAATTACTTTGTAGTCAGTGGGGTAACAGAAAAGGAGATTGGGATTCTGAACACTTGGTTCTAGATAGGCCTGCTTTTTACTAACTATATTTTTTCAAATAAATCCTTTTGGGCTTTTGTTTTCTGTATTGATGGATTTGATTTTGTGGAAGCCTTCTTTTCTTTAGAATAGAATGCATTACATTTTATAGCATAGATTGAAAAGTTATTATGTTTACTCTTCTCAGTTATTATAACATTATTTTCTTTACTTTTTTTAAAACTCAGTTTGAATAGTATAGTCTCAGGGATTATGTACGATCTTAGGACTCCATAAAATTTCAATTTATTGCAGAATCTTCCAGTTGCAGATATCAAGATGGGTAGCAGTTTACATTTCTAGATAAAGTTTATTTTTTGGAAGAGAATCAGTATTCTCACAGTGGTTGTATGTCACTGCAATAAAATGATAATTGGGGCTTGTATTGACTTAAGGGGTATGAACATGGTAGTGAAAGATACATAAGGCCTAGGCATCATAAGAAGTACATTGTAAAATTGGCAATTGACAAGAACTGTGAGAAATTTAGAAATACTTTTAGGTTTGTGGAAATGTTGAAGAAAACGTTGAGAGTATAACTTTATAAAGATGTAATTGTATAGTGAAAATGATTATAAAAATGCATGAAGTTGTATTGAAACTTACATTTGCAGTGTTTTAACAACTGGGACAATCAGGTATTTTAAAAGTACTATGAATTTACTTTTCACCTTTGTTGATAGTGTCTATGAGAATGTCATCAAAACATTGAGGGATTCCTTTCAAATTGTTGGAAGTATTGTATAAGCATTCCTTTGCAGTTTTGTAGCAATTAGGCAAGATGCTTGAGAATATAAATACTGAATGCTGTGCCTTCTTTGTTAAGGAAATAGAAATGCAACATGAGATTTTTAAGGTAAAAATTTACATCTTTTAAAAATTATTATGGTATGAGGTTTTTTTGAAGACATTTGAAACGTATGATAGGATTGAGTTCTGTATAAGGTGGAGATAAACTCTTTGCATTGGATTTATTTGTGAGATACTGTAATCTGGTCAAGTTGAATGGATGATGGGGAATTTGAGAGATGGTTTCTAATGCTTTTTTTCAGATAATTCAAGATCTGACATCTATGTAACTACTTATGACTTTTGACTAGCTGAGACTGCTTTTTTCAATATTTTTCACCAGCCTAGTTTTAACTTTTTCACTTCCACAATTGAATAGTATAATCTCAGGGGTTATGTAAGATTTTAGGATTTAGAAAACAACAACAAAATAGCAGTATCCTAGGAAAGTATATCATTAGTACTATTTTAAGATGCTAGATTTTTAAATAATGGTTATAATTCATGAACAATCTTTCTTACATTTATTGCATGAATGAACAGTGTGCAGTTGCTGAATTTATTGTTCATTTTTTGATTTGGGGAAGGACTGTTCATCCTTATTTTCCTCTCTGGGATCTTAAGTATTACTAGAAATTATAAAGTTAGGTAATTGTCTTAATAAACCTGTGTCTAGTTTTGTAGACTCTATAGATTTAGGATAGGATCTGCTGCCTCTCAGCTTCATACTGGACCCTATCTAGATGATCCTGGTCCTACTCCTAGTATTTGTCTGTGTGGTCTTGCTGAGATATTTGATCTCTGAGGAGGTCTCTC
This sequence comes from Myotis brandtii, assembly GCF_000412655.1. NCBI lineage: Eukaryota > Metazoa > Chordata > Mammalia > Chiroptera > Vespertilionidae > Myotis > Myotis brandtii. The sequence goes on along the minus strand of NW_005363098.1, from coordinate 3,773,966 downwards.
TTAGGTTTACCAAGTTGATCTTTCTCTTTTAGGAAGATAAGACAAACTTCTCTTTGGGGGCAGTCCCCTTTTTGTTCTAAGGTGCCTCTCAAATTAACAATTGTATTCATATCACAAGTTGTCCAAAGTGGGAACTGTAAGTAAGCATTCTTGGTGAAAATATACCATTTAGAAAGATAATTATTGGAATTAGAAGAAGCAGGCTTATGTTTGGCTTGGGGACCAGGGGTGGGGTGGGGTGGTTAGACTGATTAAAAATGTCTGTTTTGTGAAAGCGTTGCTTGTGCACCTTATGTATCAGAATTACAACCCAATGGTTGGCTGCCTTCAAGTAGAAACCTGACAGCAGTTCCTGGCCGATTGAAGGTTTAGAGAGATCTGTAACAGGCCAGGATCTTAGAGATAAAACAACCCAAGACCGAGGAAAGTTATTGTGAGGTTTTGATGAGTTGTTTAAAGTAAAGTTTGTCCAAAGGTTGTTTAGGTCTGGGAATTGTTCAGGGAACTGGCTTTTTGGGGCCTATGCTATCCTGTTCCTCTGACCTGTGTCTTAAAGGCTCATATAACAAAAATGTCTCACAGCTCAAGACAAATAGGTTGTAATGAGGCAGTTATCCATTAGGATAAAAGTTTTCAAATCTTACCAAATGTGTTATTTAATTTAGAGAATGGAAAAATAAGTTGGTTAGTTAAAAAAATAATTTTTAGGTAAATATAACAGATAAAATGGGACAAAAGGACATATAGATATTTATATTTTGAATAAAGAAGGTACCATTGTAAATATTAACCTAAACATTTTTTAGATATATAAGAATATTTATTTGCCAGGTTTTTCTTCAAAAGGTTATTGGGGTGAGGGGAGTGCAGGGGGAGAGATTAGGGGAATTTATATGCATGTGTGCATAGCCCATGGACACAGACAATATTGTTGTGAAAGCTTGGGAGGGGCGGGTGCCACCGGGAGGAGGGGATCAATGGGGGGGAAAACAACAAAAAAACAAAGGGTACATCTGTAATACTTTCAACAATAAATATAAATTAAAAAATTAAATTAAAGCCTTTATCTACTGAAAAAAAAGGTTATTGGTTTTAAAAAGTCTTAAGATTTTCTAAGCAACAGGGCCAAGTAATTTGCCTTAAAGTTTTTCTAAATGCCTAACTTGGCCACCTGATTGCTTTTGAAATCAATTTCTGAGTTAGCTATTAATACTTTTAATATGTGAATGAAATTACACAGTTGTAAACCTAACTTGAGCTTATGTAGAACAGGAATTTGCAAGATTTCATGCAAAACTTTTCCTGCTATTAAAGAAAATCATAGGAAATCTCTTGATGGTAAAATTTATGTTTACATTGAAACTATTCTTAAACTTTTAATACAAAATGACCATACATATTTAATTTGCCTTTATACAGTCAGTAATAATAAATTAAAATACATTATTAGGAAATTCAGATTTTCAAATTAGTGACCTTTGTGTCATTAGGATGATGACTTGAAGTTATAATACTAAGAAGTACTTTTTCATCTGGATTGACTCCATAAAAGAAGTCATAGGCATGAGTCTGCAGGATCTGAGCAGGGCTTTTGCGGACATGACATCGTTGATATCACTCATTCATAGGGTTTCAGGAGCTGGAACTGACTCAATGGCACATAACATAATTTTTCATCTTAAAATTTTATTAAACTTTTTTAAAATAAAAATTTTGAAATAATTGAAGTAAAATTAACATACAGAAAACTGTTGATAAACTTTTCTATATTAATGAACTTTTACAAAGTGAACACACATTTTAATTTCAGGCTAGATCAACATATCTACTCTTCTGAAACCTCCCTGTGCCAGTCAAATAATCCCTTCACCCCCAAGGTAATTGTTATTCTGACTTTTTGAACAGAGATTAGTTTGGCTTGTGTTTTAATATGTATGCATCTCCCCATGTGTCGCCGCCCCCCGCGCCCCCCCAGGCTTATTTCACACAGTATTATGTTTGGGAGATGTAGCCTATTTTGTGTGCGGCATCATTTTCACTGAGGTTTAGGAGTCCATTGTATGAATATATTAGTTTATTTCTCCCTTCTACTGCTGATGGACATTTGGATTATATTCAGTTTTGGGCCCCTTAATAATGCCGCTATACTAAATCTTGTATATATTGTTTTGAGCACATATATACACACTAGAGGCCCAGTGCATGAAAGTCGTGCATGGGTAGGGTCCCTAGGCCTGGCTGGCAATCAGGGCCAATCTGTGGGGCCCCCGCTGGCACCTGCCTTGGCCGGCCTGGCGCCACCCACTTGCCGGTGGGGGGAGAGGGGCACTGGCACCCGCCTTGGCTGGCCTAGGGCCTGTGGGCTGGGGGCAGCGCCTGTGTTGAGCATCTGCCCCCTGGTGGTTGGTGCGCTTCATAGCCACCAGTCGTTCCACTGGTCATACCGCTGTTCGGTCCGTTTGCATATTAGGCTTTTATTATGTAGGATAACTATTGATTGTATACTTGGGAATAGTATGACTTAGTCATTGGCTATATGTATTTTCACCATTAGTAGATACTTCCAAATAGTTTTCTATACTGGTTATACCAGTTTACACTTCTACCTGCAGTGCATGAGAATGCCAGCTGCTGCACATTCTCACTTATACTTGGTATTCTGTTATTTTTTTAGGTAAAAAGTAGTCATTTTGGTAGGTAACAGTATCTAATTGTGTTTTTTTTTATTTTCCTAATAATTAGTGACATTGAGCACCTTGTCAATATGTTTATTGGGTTTTGAAGTTATCTTTTGTGAATTTCTGTTTGGTCTTTAGCCTATCTTAAAAATTGGGTTGTCTTTATCGTGGTATAATATGAGCTTGTTTTTAAAAAAATATTTTATATTTGAGTTCTTTGTTGAACATGTGCATTGATATTTTTTCCTACTCTGTAGCTTTCATTTTCACTTTTTTAAGAACAACTTTTAATGCTAATGAAGTCCAGTTTTGTTTTGTTTTGATCTTTCTGTCTTAAAAAACCTGTGCTAACCTCAAAGTCATGATGAGATTTTTCTGTCATCCTATAGAAACTTGTATTGTTTTAAACTATTGTTTAGGCCTCTGATATACTTTTTCTTCCCCCCTTTTTCCTGGTTTGTGGATATGGATGTCATTCATTTGATCAATTTTGGTTTTAGCAGTGGTAGTGATAGAAAATCTTATTGGTATGGTTTACTCATAAGAAAACCTTTTTATTTTTATATATGGCATTGTTATTTTGAATATGGTAACATTTTATGCTAGTTAAGATAGATGATTTTTTATTCGGAAGATTCTTGAAAATGACTCTAAAGCCCTAACCAGTTTGGCTCAGTGGATAGAGCGTCGGCCTGTGGACTGAAGAGTCCCAGGTTTGATTCCAGTCAAGGGCATGTACCTTGGTTGCAAGCACATCCCCAGTAGGGGGTGTGAAGGAGGCAGCTGATCAATGTTTCTCTCTCATCGATGTTTCTAACTCTCTATTTCTCTCCCTTCCTCTCTGTAAAAAATCAATGAAATATATTTTAAAAAAAGAAAAGAACTCTAAAAACATCTGTTTTTTTCTGACTTCAAAAGAGGTAATCAGTTTTACCTCTTACTATGTCATGTTCTGTTTTACTTATTTTGTTTTTGAGGAGTCATAGTATGGTGCCTTAAAGACATGAGGTTGTACAGTCAAAGGCAGCTGCTATATGTAAGCAGATGACTTAATCTGTATAAGGCTTGGCTTTCTGCCTATAAAATGGGGAGTAAATGAAGTGTTTTAAAAAAATGTGTATAAATGTTTTTCAAGGCCTGAGCAATGTGCCTGACAAAGAATAAGAGCTCTATAATATTTAGTGCTTTTATTCTTGAATTTTTGAACTTTATTTTGAAGGTTATTTTGACTTGATACTTGACTGAGAGGATATATATTATGTTTATAATAAAGTTATTAGATACAGCTAACTTTTGTAAATAGTAAAGTTAATTTGTCATTTTAAATATCTCTTTTTATATATCTCTTTTTATGTGATTAAATCTTTTAGTTTTTTAGTACTCACATAGGATGGATTTCAAAGTGTTTCCTTAAATTAATTTTTAAATAAGAATACTTTGTAAAATATCTTCTCAAGGCATTGATTGGCTCTACTTTAACTCTATAGATGCTAGTTAGATGGTAACTAGATAACCAGAATGTAGAGGATAACATTGTATACTGATGGCCAAGAAGAATTTAATATATGGATGCTTCTCTAAGACATTGTTATTAGCATTCTTGGCCTGTAATTTTTAAAATCTGATTTATTATAGAGCTCACTCTTTTTGTAATCTAGTAAATTCTGCCAATATCTTAATAATTTTTTAGCTTTTCCATATCACATATAAAATTTCAGTAGTATATAAGACTAGGAAAAATGTTTTATATTTGTCATGTGCCAAAGTGTAGAAAGACAAATTGTTCTCATAAATGGGATTCTAGGGTAAACTTTACAGAGTAGGGTTAACTTCTGAAGTTGAAAAATTATTTCTTCTTATTTCTTATTTAGGGAGTCTAAACCATCAGTGGGATTTTTAAAAGGCTATTTAAATATTTGGTAAGTACATACTTTTTATATTAAATAGTGCATGTTACTTAAGTTTACATGTATGTAACATTAATGAGATTTACAACAGCCATTGTAAATAACAGTTATAATTTATATTTTTAAATTGTTACCTGATACTGGAATTTCTTCTATTTATATTTATTCTGCTCTCCTTCTGACTCTTTCTACACATTGTATTCAGAAAATTCTTTTAATGTGCAAGCTAAGTATTAAAGGAATTCAGAGAAAGAAATGTGAATGAAACAGGACCTTTCCTGCCAAGATTTTTGTAACAGTTTTCTATTACCTGTTGATACTAGTATAGATTTCTTCTTTAGCCATCCATTACTTGAGTCCTCTTTACATTAGGTCCTGTTCATCACAATAAGACAACATGAAGACCAGTACTCTGGTCAGGCCCTATCTGGGCTAGTCCAGTTTCTTTTTGATAACATTATAATATGAAAAATTTGTTAGGTATCTGTAGTTTAGAATTTAAAAAACTTATTAGATAAGGTTTTAACCTTTTTATACTTGAGTAAATGTAGGAGATTTAATCTCAATATGTTTACTTCAACTATATAGTATTTATATAGATATAACAATGCCTTGGTTAATCATGATAGCTGTTAAAATTATTAAATAATGGGGGGTAAGTACTGAGGCATTGATTAATCAAATGTTGTAATAAAAATTTTTGATTGTTTTAATGTAAAAATATCTTTAAGGATGAATATACCTGTTTGATTAGCTAAAGGAAATTTCCTAGCTACATGAAGAAATATTTAATAAAAAACATTAATTTCTTTTATTATTCTTTATAATGTGTTTGAAACAAATATTCAACCAAATTATGTTCCTAAAATTCTATAATAATAATTGATGCTTAAATATTCAACAATTATACTACTCTATTTATTGTATAATGAATGTAATATTTTTAGGAGCAAATGATGTTACAAGAATTTTTTAAACAAATTTTTACTACTTTACAATGTGGTAACTGATATCTGGAGATGTATTAAATAGAAAAGAGTAATTTATTGACATTTTCCCCCTCATTGATATATGTATTTGAGTTAGTCTGAGGGAAGTAATCATTTTTGCATTATATATGTTTATGACATACTAAAGGCCCAGTGCACGAATTCGTGCACCTTGAAAGGAACTGTGGGCCGCAAGGCTGCAGTGGGCACAGGGGCGGGTCTTGGCCCATCCTCCATGCCCTTGCCTGGCCCCTCCTGCCACAGCCCCCAGTCCCCTTTCTGCTGGCAGCCCCACTCCTGCTGCCGCCGCTCCCGTACACTGATGGCACTGGCCCCACTCTCATCTGCTGATGGCACAGAGGGGCTGGTGCCAGCAGCGGGTGTGAGTGGGGCCATCACCAACAGCGGGTGCGAGAGGCGGCTACAGGCCCCGATCACCCCTCAGGAGCAGGGGGAGGTGGAGAAGGCCTGAGGGGTGATCAGGGCCGGCAGCCACCGCTCGTACCCACTGATGGCGCCCAGTGATTGGGGCCAGCGCCAGGTGTGAGCAGTGGCTCCGGTGCTGGCAGTTGGTGCAAGCAGGGCTGGTGCTGGCAGCAGGTGCAAGCACTGGGCAGGACCGTGGCACGTGGGAGCAAAGAATTTTCAGTAACCACCAGAGGCTCGCCCCAATGACAGCGATTGGTGCCCTGCCTTGGTCTGGCACTCCCGCTCACCTGCTCCACTATCCCGCCACAGCCATGTTCCATGTGCGCCCCCTGATGGTCAGTGCATGTCATAGTGACCGGTTGTTCTGCTGTTCGGTCTATTTGCATATTAGGATTTTATATATATAGATATTTTCCTATTGCAAATTTATTCATTTATGTTTAGTGACTGCTTCCTTGCAATATAGTTCATATACAGAAAAGTCATCCCTAAGTGTACAATTCAATAATTTTTAGTGTATTCAGAGTTGTACAATAATCATTACAATCTAATTTTAAGATACTTTTATATCCCTCCAAACCCCTTTATCTTTTAGCAATAACTATCTATTTTCCTTAAAACCCCTGCCCTTAGCACCCTAGGCAATATATTCTCAGTTTGTATTGGTTTGTCTATTCTGGACATTTCATATTAATTGGAATCAGACAATATTTTTCCTTTTGTATCTGGCTTTTTTCATTTAGCATAGTATTTTCAAGGTTTATCCATTTTGTAGCATGTAAAATTTATTTTTGTGGCCAGAAAATATCCCTTGTATATTACATTTATCCATCCATTCATCAGTTGATGGGTTATATCTACTTTTTGGCTATTAGGAATGATTCTGCAATAAACATTTTTTGGATAAGTTTTTTGTGTGGGCATGTTTTCATTCTTTTACATGTATACTTATAGGAGTGGATTTGCACGGTAATAGAGTAACTGTGTTTAGCTCTGAGGAACTGTCAAAAATGGTTGCAATATTTTACAATTCTACCAACAGTGAATGAGGATTCCAAGTTACTTCACACTCTCACAGATAATGTTTTTGTCAGTCTTCTTTGGATTTTCACCATGCTAATAGATGTGAAGTGGTATTTCATTGTGGGTTTGATTTTCATTTCCATAATGACTAATGAGCATTATTTTATGTGTTTATTGACCATTTATATATGTTTTTAGGGTAATTGTTCAAATCTTTTGCCCAATTTTAAATTGGACTTTTTATTGTTGTATTGTAAGCATTCTTTACATATTCTGAAAACTAGTCCCTTATGAGATATATAATTTGTAAATACTTTCTCCCACTTTATTTCTGGTGTCTTTTGAAATCCAAATTATCTGTTTTTTTCTCTTGTTGCTGCGCTTTTGGTGTCACACTGTAAATTTACTTTTAAATAAATATTCGTTGGTAGTCTAGGTCTGTGACAAGATTTTAATTATCACAGGACTATAAAGCATTGGCATTTCCTGTGTTTGACAGCCAAAGCCCAAAGGAAGCAATTACTCTTGTATTTGTGCTTCGATTCCTCAGCTAATTGTTTTAAGAAAAACATTATGTTTTGATCCCATGTGCTACCATGAAAACGTTAGCTGTGTATGATATGTTTATTGATATTAGTCTTATGAATTATATTTAGTTTTTTTGGACTGGAGATGAATTTAATACTTTAGTTTATCATGGTACTTGCTGTGTATTTGATTTTGTACCTTAATAAAACCATTGCTTTTTAGGCTAAGCATAGTAACAATTCTTTTAAATCTTTCCTGTGAAGAGACAATAGATTTTGAGAATCTTAGTGATTTTAATCTTGTACAGGTTATTTTTAGGTAATAATATTTCAATGTTTTGTAAACCTACATTTCGAATATGTCTATTTTCCTCTGCCTTATTAAGTATATGCTTTTAAAATTTTATGGGACTATTTTAGTTTATTTTTTATCATAATATGGCTTTTATCAATTGAAGGCATATTTCAGGATATATTGATCTATAATTTTGTTTAAGTTAGTTTTTTAGAGAAATGGCAATTAACAGTAGAATGTGGCCACTCTTAGTAGCATTGGTATTCTATGTGGCCACTCTTAGTAGCATTGGTATTCAAAGGTGTTGTAATATCCTATCTAATAAATGAGTAAGATGCAAATTGACCATCACTCCAACACACAAGATGGCTGCTCCCATGTGGACACAAGATGGCCGGCAGGGGAGGGTAGTTGGGAGGGATCAGGCCTGCAGGGGAGGACAGTTGGGGGCGACCAGGACAGCAGGGGAGCGCAGTTTGGGGGGACCAGGCCGGCAGGGGAGGGCAGTTGGGGGGGGGACCAGGCCAGCACGGGAGGGCAGTT
>NW_005363098.1:3763947-3765414 GCF_000412655.1 Myotis brandtii | reverse complement strand
ACCAGGCCGGCAGGGGAGGACAGTTGGGGGTGACCAGGCCTGCAGGGGAGGGCAATTAGGGGCAATCAGGCCAACAGGGGAGTGGTTAGGGGGCAATCAGGCAGGCAGGCAGGCGAGTGGTTAGGAGCCAGCAGTCCTGGATTGTGAGAGGGATCACAGATTGGAGAGGGTGCAGGCTGGGCTGAGTGGCCTCCCCCCCGCCCCCCGTGCACAAATTTCGTGCACCGGGCCTCTAGTAGTATAATACATGTATTTTTTATTAGGGAAATTTATTTTTGTTTCTATCTTTTGTATTGTCTAACAATATTCAGTGTTAACTAGTAATAACCAAAATCTATTTTAATGAAATTTTATAGAGCTAAGATTATTGATAGTCTTCTTCCTAGTTGATTTTAAATCATGGTGTCCATTGGTTAACAATCACTTAAGTGCCCATTTTATGAGTAATATTGTTCTTCACATTGATGGTTTTGTAGTTTGTATTATACTATCCATGGACATTTTACAATCGAAAAGGAAATGAAAACTGATATTATACCATTCATGATGGTGTTAAATTTTCCATTGTGATAAAAAATAAGTAAAATATTTAGTTGAGAGAGTTACGTCCTCCTATGGTATGTGCCAAATGTGGTGTTTAAGAGGAATTTGATAACCTATTTATGACTGAATTAAGGCAAAATGGTTTTTGTGCATTCTTTCCCTTTTCCCTTCTCTTGTTCTGTATGCTTATTAACATAATTATTGAGCAGATATTCTCTTTGAGTATTTATATTTGAAACTAGAGGCCCGGTGCACAAAATTCATGCATGGGTAGGGTCCATAGGCCTGGCCTGTGATCAGGGCCTATCGGGGCCTTCTGGCTGCCGGCTGGGGCCTTCCTTCGTTCTGTGCCACCCCCGGTGGTCAGCACACGTCATAGCAAGTGATTGAATCCTGAGGGGACACTGCATATTAGGCTTTTATATATATAGATGGGGGTTTAATATTAGTAGATACCCCCTTTTCCTTACAAAGGTAAAGTTTACTCTTTAGTTAAACTAATAATTTGTCATTAAAGTCAATAGGGGCTGCCTTATACTATTTGTAGGTAGCAGCTTCCCAGCACACATCCTAGAGCAGGGGTCCTCAAACTTTTTAAACAAGGGGCCAGTTCACTGTCCCTCAGACCGTTGGAGGGCCGGACTATAGTTTAAAAAAAAACTATGAACAAATTCCTATGCACACTGCACATATCTTATTTTGAAGTAAAAAAACAAAATGGGAACAAATACAATATTTGTATTTGCATGTGGCCCGGGGGCCGTAGTTTGAGGACCCCTGTCCTAGTGTTTGCTAATCTGCTGATCAATAATACACCTTAGAGCAGTGATGGCGAACCTTTTGAGCTCCGCGTGTCAGCATTTTGAAAAACCCTAACTTAACTCTGGTGCCGTGTCACATATAGAAATTTTTTGATATTTGCAA
>NW_005363098.1:3754229-3763765 GCF_000412655.1 Myotis brandtii | reverse complement strand
CTGCCTCCTGCACGCCCCCTACTGGGGATGTGCCCGCAACCAAGGTACATGCCCTTGACCGGAATCGAACCTGGGACCCTGCAGTCCGCAGGCCGACGCTCTATCCACTGAGCCAAACCGGTTATGGCAATTTCACTATTTATTTAATATTTATTCTAAATGTCACACTGTTTTTGCACAAATGTCTGAAAACCATTGAAAAGTACTATTGACTCCCTTTTCTCCCAGTATAGTTACTGTGGCAACCACATCATGCAGTGAAGTTTTCCTAAAAGCCTTTTCTTTCAGAAATCACTTTTTAAATGAAAAAATCCAGCATGACCCACATTCAATCTAGTAGCCATCTAAATGTTATTCTTATTAATTTTCACAAAATACCACGTGCGGGCGCACATGTACAGTGCGATTGAAACTTCGTGGCCCATGCGCAGAAGTCAGTATTTTGTGGAAGAGCCACACTCAAGGGGCCAAAGAGCCGCATGTGGCTCGCGAGCCGCAGTTTGCCGGCCACTGTACTAGAGTTTTATCAGTTTACGGTACTCTTCTGAGAGGTTCACATTTCCCCTTATGGTTTAGCATCAGTGCTTCCTGGTAAGCCTTATCTTTTTTTTTTTTTTAATCTATTTCATGCTGAATATTATATGAAACCTTTCCACTGCCCTCAAATGATCCTAGCCCTATTTTGCTTACTACTTTTTTATTTTATATGCTATAGTTTTTCTTTCTTTAGTTTATCTTTATCCAAAGAATAAAATATTTCTTTTAGAAAGTGAACATCTGTATTCTTTTGTTTTGTTTGTTAATTCTCACCGAGTCTATTTTCCCCCATTGATTTTTAGAGTGGAAGGGATGGGGAGAGACAGAGAGAGAGAAACATCAATGTGAGAGAGACACATCGATTGGTTGCTTCCCGCACTCGCCCCGATTGGGGATCCAGCCTGCAATTGAGGTACATCTGTATTCTTAATCTGATCCTTCTTCCATTCACTGGAACTTTGCTATTTCCAGTATTCTCCCTCCTTATGCTCTGTGCTGGGTTGTTTGCCTTATCACACTTAATCTTGAAAAATGCCTTACTTCTACTTGACTATCCTTCTCATTATCACCAAACTTGTTTGATTTATAGTCCATGCTAAGTGTCCAATTTCTTAACTCTTATTCAACCACCTTCTGTAGTTTGCCTATTGTTTCTACTAGAGTTCTGCTTTCTCAAGTGAAAGTAGACCACTTTTCTCACAAAATAGTTAGATAGGCATTGGTTAAGCTGTTAAAATGCTCTATATCATTCCCAAGATAAGATTAAGTTCCAGTTACTCAATCTGTGTCTTTTCATTTCTCATCCTACCCTACCTTTTTCAGCACTTAGTATTTTTTTCTTAGCAGCCACTTCTCCCTTGTCTTTTGTGATAGTTTACTTAAATGGCTTTCTGTCACCTCTCTGACTGCATATTGGTTTTCTTTGTTATTGCTTTTTCTTCATACACCCCTTCAGTATACACTGGGTTGAAGCTTTGCTCTTTGCCCCTCCTAATCATATCATACATTTCTAGAATATGGTCTGTTTTCATTATGTGAATTAAGACAAATTTGTGATGCCTTATAAATGCCATGTTTTCCTTCATTATCTATTTTCCCTCAATTATTACATTCTCAGCACCCAAAATTATTATTTCTCATCCTGAAAAATTTGCTTTGTACAATGCTTGATATGTTGTTGGAATTCATACATGCTTGTTGAGTCAGTGAATGAACTCATTATCTGAGTCTCCCAGTCTGTTCAGTTTGTTCTGTTTAGATAATGATTTTAACCATTCTCCTATTCTCATGTCACAGCCCTGTAACATCTGTGGCAAACTCTTGTCTACACTTGTTAACATTACTTATCATATTTTGGTCCTAAGCTTAACTAATGAGGCAGATGATATTCTTATTTGCAGATGGTAGAAATAAGGGTCACAGAGATTATAATTTGCTTATGGTTTCATAGGTAGTGGTGGAGTCGAAAGTTAAAATGAGGTTTCTGATTACACGTTTCCTGGTTTTCACAGAAAACACTCTTTCTAATGATAAAAGTAGTACACAGACAAGAGAGAGTGCTCTCCAGTATTGTGTGGGTTCAGGGAGAGAAAACTGGAAGGTGGTTGTACTTTAAATTCTTGTGTGATGAGATGAAGGCCTTAATTTGGTGGGAGGAATGGAAATCAAGACTGTGAATTTTTAATCCACATTAATAGAATTTTGAGATTCTTAAATCCAACAATGATGCAATGATGCCAGTAAAGTAGTTGAATGAACCATCCTTCCAATAACAATGATAAAAATCTGGATAAAATATTGAAAGAAAAACTCCAACTATTTAGAAGCAGTGGAAAATGGTCAAAAGGAAGCAGAAGTCAGATGAGGTTATCCTTTAAAGCCTGCAACTGTAATGTGTAAGAATTGTATGTTTGTGGCTTTCTTGTCTTAGAGTGCATACTAGCCGCTTGTAGTTGCAGTGGCATAAGACAGAAGTTAGGGCTAGCCAAGCATTGGAAATTTACTGAGGGAAACTCTGGAAGCAACAGAACCATTGAAAAGGTAAACAAAAACATGGAATTATTTGTCAGTTCACTGTTACTATAAGCAATTCTAAAAGAAGTAACATTTCATTTGGAAAGAGTTCTATTGGGGGAAAATGGTTGAATATCACTATCTTACACTATTAATAGAATAAACTAAAAATTTTCTGTTTGTTTAGTATTGTTACTTGTCATGGATGACTGGCTACTTTTTTAACTCAGTAAGTATAGTACATCTTTATTTATACAGTAACATGTATTTACACATAGTACATCTATGCTTGTACTATTACAGACCTTGCTTTTGAGGAATTTTGACTTGTCTGGATTCATTTGTTATTAAAATTAGTAATTCTAGCTGCAATATGATTAAAAACCTTATGTTAAAATATAAACTCTATAGAATGTATACTGGATAGTAAAAAAGAATTGAAAATGTTTTTTGATACAATGTTTAATGATATATCATATACTTTGGCTTAGAGCCCAGATGTGTTGATTTCCTAATAGTGTCCCTGTGGTATGCTGGATCATGCACATCTGGATCATTCTTTTTAGTTGACTTAAGTTGATATATATCTTTTACTTTGAGAGTTAAAAATTTCAAAAAGTTTGTGGAAAATTTATTAGAAACTCTTAAAAGTGAAAATAAATGTACCTTATCACTCGTATTGTTTATTTTTGACTACTCTGTCAATCTGCTTAGAAAATTTATCTTAAACATCAAATTACAAAAGTTTCCTGAACTTTCTCTTTTTTGAGGGGGAGGATAGATGTGGTGGAGAAATCCTTTGGAAACTGAATACTACCACCCTTTACCTTCTAACCAGAAATCTTCCCTAAATTACACAGTATCTATGTTCCTATATCAATTACCTGACAACTGGGTGCTTACAATTCAATTCAATTCAATTTAAACACTAACTACCCATAGTTAGTGTAATACCCTACTAGTTCAAGGGCAAGATTCCTAGCCTTTACTTTGGACACCTGCCACAGGTGGTGTCTCCCAGCAACTCTACTTCTGTCCGACCTGGCTACAAATTTAGAGATTTCTACATGTACCCTTCATGTTGGATTATTTGCTAGAGTGATTCACAGAACTCACTGAAATCTCTATACTTACAATTACACTTTTATTATAAAGGATACAACTTAGGCACAGCCAAATGAAAGAGAGGACAAGGGTGGGGGTAGGGCCTCTCCTCTCCTCTTAGTATCCCTGCATACCACCCTGCCATCATCAGTGCAGAAGAAAGAGACAGGAGACTGAAGTAGAGGTTAGAGTGATGCACTTTGAAAATTGAGGAAAGGAATTCAGGCAGCTTTCTAAAAGTTGGAAAAGACAACGAAACAGATTCTCTTCTAGAGCCTCTAAAAAGAACACTGGCCTGCCAACACCTTGATTTTAACCCAGTGAAACTGATTTTGAACTTTTACTTCAAGAACTATAAGATAATAAATTCATGTTGTACACCACCAAGTTTGCAGTATTATAACAGCAGCTATAGGAAGAAAATACAGATTTTGGTTCCTGCAAGTGGGGGTGCTGCTGCAACAAACACCAAAAAACATAGGGATGGCTTTGAAATTAGGTAATGGGTAGAATTTTGAGGAGCATGATAGAAAAATTCTACATTGCCCTGAATGTACTGTTGGTTGAAACACAGATGTTAAACACTACTGGTGAGGCCTCTAAAGGAAGTGAGGAGTGCAACAGAGAAAAAGTATCATTTTAGAGAATACTTAAATCATTATACATAGAATTGGTAGAAATGGATGTTAAAGATGCTGGAGACGCAGAAGAATGTAAGGATCATGGTGAAGAAAGCGTGTAGATTCTTAGAGAAATACCAAAATTACCATAAGCAGAATTTTGGTGAAAATAGGAAGATTAATGGTGCTACTAGTAGGAACTCTAAAGGAAATGAACATGTTATAGGAAACTGGAGTAAAGGGGATCCTTGTTAGTTAGCAACAGAAAGCTTACTTGAGTTCTGTCCTTTAGTTACCTGGTAACTGTGTCCCATCTGGCCTGGGCGTAGTAGTCATTTGTATACTATAAATTTGCTCTTCTATTACGTTCTCGCATAAAGTACTTGGTTTTCATTAAAGTGACAGGTGTGCATTTTTATATAAATTAAATTTCTGTTTAAAAAATATCTGTATTCTCCAAACAAATATCTTAGTAGACTATGTATACTTATCCTTGAGATGTCATTACTCAAGTCTTTTTGCAGTTTCCTTTTGAAAAAAAATGTATATGTAAAAGTAATTTGCTATACATTTTCCTGACTTTTTTTTAAACAAACTATTTTAAAAAACATTTTGCATAAAAATGGTTATTTAAAAAAAATACATTGGTTTTATTCAGGTATCTTTATTTATTATTGAAGAAATCATTTAGAAATGGGAGTGCATTGTTTGTTAGAATACAGTTGACTCTTGAACAGCATGGGTTTGAACTGTGTGGGTCCACTAACACTGATTTTTTTTTCTTCTCAATAAATACCCGCACTGTTTTTGATTTGCGGCTGTGGATGTGGAGGGCTGACTGTTTGTGTTGATCTATGCCACTTGAGCATCCTTGGATTTCGGTATCCACTTGGGGTCCTGGACCCAATTCGTTGTGGATACTGAAGGACAACTTAAGATTTTTGGAGTCAGAAGTTATATGCAGATTTTCAGATACACAAGGGTTGGGACCTCTAACCCCTGTGTTGTTCAAGGGTCAACTGTAATTTTAAACGACAGCTTTTGTTAATGGTTATAATTTATTAGTGTGATACAATTTAGAAATGTCTGTGCATTCAGTCTTCACTTTATTTTTCCAATTCTTCTGTATTGTAGATTTTTTGTTTGTTTTTTACAAGGAAAATTATATAAAGCATTATTATATTTTTAACCACTGCAAAATTGAAAATCAGTGTTTAAATATTAAACAAAATTTTGTGTGCTATTTAAGTATGGAATTCTAAAATATTAGAGTTCCCTCTTCTGTCTTTTCAGAGCTATTGCACCATGTTAAAATTTTCAAATTAATTTCAACAAGTGTTCAGCAATTGCCAATAGACTTAAATTGCTATTTGATTCTCTGGAGTTAGAGGGACCTTTATGTAGGCCACCTATATCTCTAGTATTTCTTTTGAGGTTGGAATTTGGTTATAGTCATGAAAAGTAATTTGTAGGAAATATGAGAGATTGGGGTACAAAGTGAGTAGCAGTGAAGAAACATGCAGTTTCAGAATATAGAACATCTAAGGATTCTGCAAGTCAGTGGTATAAAAAAGAGGAGTATGGGGAGTTGCTCTCAAGTAAGAAAAGAAATGTAATAACCACATACAAAGAGTGTTCTTGTTTGGATTCTGTTTAGATCAAATTACCTAGAAAAGACATTTTTGACACAATCTTGGAAATTCAAATGTTGACTGGTATTAGTAAATACCAGGGAAACTGTTATTTAAAAAATATAATAGTTTCAATTGGATAAGTTTCTATTTGATACATTTTAGTTTTGGAAACTATTGAAGTTGGCTTGTGCTTACTTATATATTGAAGTTGGCTTGGGCATTGAGGGAGGATGTCCTGACCTGCAGAGTTGTATTTGTATATTATACATCTTTTAGACTACCATGTAATAGAATGGTTATCATATTTCTTACAGAAATAGATATTAAATCAATAGAAATAGATTATTAAAATATTTTAAACTTTCTGATATTTAGTGTAATGTGCAGTTAAGGAGGAAAGTATAACTTTAAAATGCAGTTTATTTAAAAATAATCATGATTCTTAATTGTCATTAATGAGCAAATATTAATGTCTCTTTTTAAACATATCTATAGGAAGATAATTAAAGATAAATATTAACTGTTTTTCCTAAACAATATTATGTGTTTTTGTTTTCTGATGGTTTTTAAAGCTTTATCTTTGTTGGTTTGCCTTTTGCCTCCATCTGTATGCAACCTAAGAATCAATAGTACATTAAATTAGCTGACATGGAAGGAAAAATAATAAATGAAGATAGCCCTTATTGCTTACATTCTCTTTTAGTTATAACTAATATAAGATCCGGAGGGTATTAGTGGAGGAACGAGGGGGATGAACTATTGCATGTCAAATTACTTCACAAGTAATCTATACTTTGGATCTTTTATTTCATGGTATTGTTTAAAAACAACATTGATTTTGAGTAGCTAGAAGAATAACTAACTTTCATTAATAGCATTTGGGGGGATTTTTATTGATGCTTGCCTATAATATTAGACACAATAATTTAGTTTCAGGCTTTTGTTAATTATAAAGCTAATAAAAATCTCAAATTATTATATTTGTTGATAATATAAATTGTATGAGGTTTTAATGCATGGTACATTGTCCTTACGTTAAAATGCTGTATTAATTTTTTCATTACCTCTCTTGGCTTCCCAGTCTCACACATCTGCTAAGAGCAGTGCATCAGCAGCAATAAGACCTTTTCCCCCAAGTGTCTGGCATGCTTGTGAAAATGTGACAGAGCAGAGCCATAGCTAGATTGTATAAGTTCTTTTGTTAACTCATATAAGAAACTTAAATTGATAGTACTTCACATTTTCCACGTAATGTGCTCTTTCAGTGAATAGCTGTAGCAAGCAGCACACAGGAAAAGCAGAGTTCTTAGCAATAGCAACTCAATTGCATCTGCAGATGAGGATTTAAAATTCTATGCAGCAGACAGTACCTCCAGCAGGCGAGTAAAAGGTTACTGCATTATTTTGCTTGTTTCCATAGCCTGTATCTACAAAAGGTGTTTGTTATTTTTTAATTCAATGTGAAATGCATGCCTGTTTTTAGATATTCTGGAAATTGATTTATGTATAACATGAATATCAAAAGGGCAGTGCAAGGTGAAGGAAGGGGCAGTACTGGCTCTTTTTAGCTTTAAACCAAGGAAGAAATTGAGCATGAGGCACACACAAATAAAGAACCTTTCAATGCCACAGGAAACAGGAAGTTTTAAAAATACATTTTAATTCAAGGTGTTTCTTATTGCATTTAGTTTTTAGACTATCTTCCTCAAAAACAGTGCTGTTAAAAAAGATTGATAATCAATGGTTTATGAATGTTTATTAAGTTATAGTTATTTGAAATACAGTTATTTGTGAAGATTATAAAGTATTTATATTAATGTTATCTTCTCTTGTCCTGGAAATAATAGTATGGATTATAACTACATGCTATACATAAATATCTTTATAGGCAAAAGAGGATGCTTACATATAAAAGATATTAGAATATAGCTAACATATTTAGTACTATTGCTTATGTTTTTAGGGTGGTTTGAGTTTTTTGAATATTTTTAATGAGATGCAAATAACCAAGTGGGAGAAGATTTAATATGAAAACAAGGTTTTTGACAGCTTTCTACTCATTGTCAATACATATTATAGATACATATTCTTTTCTTCTCATTAAAACTCTTCTAACAATTATGATAACCAGGGTCCTCCTTGGATTATCTTGCTTATTTAGTCCATAATTATCTACACCACTGTTTTTGCTATAGAATTATATTGCTCCATATTCCTCAAGTTTAAGTATAATATTCAGAGGGAATATTTTACTTTGCATATCAGCCATCATCCTGCCCCCTCCCAGCAATACTCAAAGATCTTTTAAATAGCTACTGTCTAAATCTTGTTAAAAAATACTTATGCCTACGTTTCTGCATTTTAGATTGAATAGTAAGATTGAAAATGATCTTGTTAATTAATATATAATATACAAATAAAATCAGTTGATTATTCTTACTGTAAGGGTTTGGCAGGCTTCTTGAATCGGAGAGTCATAAAAGGTCAGCAGTTCTGATTGGTAAGTTAAAGAATCCGTCCAGTAATTTGCTCCCTGTTGTTTCTCAAAGCAATGCAGCAGCAGTTCTTTTCCAGATATTGAGCGGTTCTTGAACAGTGTGTATGGGGACAGGGAGGGGTGGGGCTCATTCCTGTTGGTTGTTGAAATAGTGTGCATTTACAGAGGGAACAGGTTGGATAGGCTGAGCTGAAGGAGTAGGCAAACAGATCTAAACTGATGGAGGACAGAGAGAGTGGTTAGTATAATTTTGGGGTGTAATATCTTCAGTTTGCTCCTTTGTTAAGTACTGGGGTTTTAATATAAAACAGTTGGAAATATTAAAGCACCTCTTACCTTCTTTCTAAAGAGTAGCTGGGAGACTTCTGTTCTTAATATCGAGTTTTTCTTGGCAATGAGTTTGTGGCTGGTTTCTTCTGTAGGGAAGCTGCTGTTTTATTCTTTTTTAACAGTGTTTCTTTCAGCCAGAGAGCTGCAGAATGAGGCATTTAGCCAATTTTGAGTATATATGGGACATTACCAATTCTGATTTTTTAAGTTAAATTCTCATCTAATGAGCAAGTCAATGTGTGGCTGTGGCTGCAGCATTATTTCTTCTTTAATGAAGAGGTTGAGCCGTTCGACCTGCTGCTCCGATCTGTTCTCTTGTAGCCATACATCAGACCAGTTGCAGAGATTGTCCAGCGCATGTCCCAGGCAACCAAAGGTAACTACATAGATTTATTTCAAATAAGAATATACAATTAAAATGGACGCATTATAACTAGGACCAAATGATTAAATATAAAATACCAATTAAAGATGTTCTTGGCAGTTTTCTTGACCTTGCAGTAGCTATCCAATATCATTTTGTCATCATCAGATTGTGTAGCAATGGAAATGCACTGCAGTAATTGATTTTGTAATAGGATCAGGTGATTTACTAGCTGCACTGACAACCACTTGCTTGCTTGCTCTGAGCTGTGGAGCACTCTAATGGATGTTGTGATTGCAGCCTGGAGTTGATGTGAGACTGCTGGCCATTTAAAGCAGCAGCACTTATTTTTAAAATTAGAATACTAAGTTTCTCTTTTTTGTCTTTGCTTTAAGTTTTGGGTAGCCTCAGTAATTTCAGTTAATTTGAGTGTGCTC
>NW_005363098.1:3747064-3754147 GCF_000412655.1 Myotis brandtii | reverse complement strand
CCCCCCGCCCCCCCGCCCCGCCATGAACTTTTAGAGACTATGTATTATTTCATTCATCAATTCATAAAAAGTCTATTGGTACTACTACTAGCCTTGAATATAATGAAATATAATCTCTCTGCTCCCTACTCTCAGCTTAGCATCAACATATAGTATCAGCATACTCTGGTATTGATCACAGACATATCTTGAAAATATAAGAATTTATTTAACTATCCTTTGTTATCTAAATGAAACAGAATATTCTTAACATTTGCAAATTTCCTAAGTTTAAAACTCTAGCTGTAATTATAATAATGGAATTATGGTAAGTTCTTGTACTACGGAGTTGTACAAGAATTGTTTTGTATCCTTTTTTGGTCTTTTGCTCTCATTGGTTTCATAGATGCAAAGATTTAGGAAATCTGAGTTGGACCAATTTTAAGGATTATTGATGAAAACATAGTAGCTATTTTAAAGTGATATTTAAGGATATAGCAAATCAAAACCTTATTATCCAAGATTATGAATTTCCAGTGATTATATTTTAATAACCTTTGTTTTCATTTTTATTCTATGCCTTTTTAAAAATATTGGTTACAAAGGAAGTATAGGTCTAAAGCTTAAAGTAGAAGAGAACTAGTGTTGCAGAAACAAAAGTGAGACTCAGATGCTAAAGACTTTGTCTATATTCAAATTTTGCTGCGTGCTAGACTTTGTTTATATTCAAATTTCACCAGCTCCTCTACCTCTTTAACTATTCAGTATGTAGAGTGTTTTGTACAGAATCTGACACAGAAAAATACTGTCCTTCTCTAATATATGTTCTTTAACAAGTTTATGTTCTTGCCATGATACAAACACTGTTTCTTCCAATGACATTTAAAAACATTTATATTAATAAATATGTTAATAATTTGCTATAGAAGAAATTTAGCATAAAATTACCATTATATATACTATTCAAAGCACTGTGTGAAGAAAGCTTTTCTTTTTTATTATTTAAATACTTGCCCTTAATGTTTGCAGCCTTAGTGTTTCTTGAAAGATATATTACCAATATCATTCTGTACTTTACCCTGAATTCAGATACTTAAAACATTAATTATAGAATGCTGTAATATAATTTACAAAGTAGTGTTTGCAATATTTTATTATTCATTAGGTAACAAGTTTATCTACCCCTCTCCCTCAAATCCCTTTATGAACACTGATTAACATAAGTATGTTAGTATCATTTGAGATTTGGTCAAGGATGTGTCTAAATTTCATATGTATTGAAATGTTAAATAGTAGATAACCAACACATTAATCATTAATATAAGTTTCAGCAGAGTGGTGTACATTAAAGCTTTTTTGCAAAGGGCTGAGCAAATAGGAGGAAAAGAAGGGCATACCAGAAGTGTTGACTACTTAAAAAAAAGATTGATTATAAGAGATAGAAGGTACTATGATTATTCTGTATTTAAACATGTAAAATAAATAGGCAGTATACATTGTGACATTTTAGCCCCAGTGGAACTGCCTGTTCTTTTTTTAAAAGCCTACTTGTACTTGATTGAATCAGGCTTTGCCACTAATCTGTTTGATGACCTTGATCAAATTTATATATGAACATTTTTAAGGTTCCTTAAACACAGTCTTAAAATTTCCTTTAAAAAGAAATCAATTTGTTCATACTGGTGTGAGGTGTTATAATATTTGACATGGAAGGTATAGAAGTTGGAGTTAGGAGAAAAGATAAAATTTCTTAAAGAATCAGTTTCTAGGAGGTAATGAAATGTCTCCTTTTACTTTTCATCTCTCTTTTTTTGTGTGTGTGTGGAGGAGGGGTGGAGAAGGGGGTGCATGTTTTTTGCCAAGAGCACTGTTTTATCTTTTTGATATCCAATATTCTCTATATAGCATAATTATTTTGAATAATTATTCTGGTTCTTAAAAGAACAAATTTGGGATTATTTTCTGGCACTGACATTTTTCCCTGTGCTCTGTAACAAAGGTAATTTTGTTAAATAATTTATTTCAGTACCTAGCATATTTTTCAGTAATCTTTTTTTTTGAAAGGCAGCCTTTATGCTAGTAGTGCTTGCTCCATACATGGTCCATCAGAAGCTGTTGGCTAGGCAAAGTGGTCTGTGGTTTGATTGAATTCGGCACTTTCGAAGTGATGATTATATCAGAATTATTATAACAAACACTATGGAACCCTTAATTGGACCAGATGCTAAACTAAGTACTTCTATATTATGTCATTTATGAGATAGGTATTCTTGTTGTCATTTTTTAAGACAAGGGAACTGAGGCTCAAGAGAGGTTATATAACTTACCGTAAATCACACAGCTAGGAAATAGAACCAATTGTCAAAATTTTACTTAAAAAAATGTGTTTGTGTGTGTGTGTGTGTGTGTGTGTGTATACACACACACACACACACACACATATATATGTATATATTATCCCCCAAAAATGTATACATACTCTTTGCATAATTATAAAGGCAGTGTTTATTAAAATACCTTTCATTTTCAAAATGGAGCTATCAGTTGTTAAAGTGTGTATACATTATTTTTGAACACCCTGTATATTTTAAAAACTTTGGTATAATACTGTACCTTAATATTCTTTTAAAGTATTTACACTTTTAATTAAGCAGTGACTATAGAGATGAAGCCAAGTTTTGGTCTGAAGACCTTATATGGTTACCTAATTTTTGTGTCTTGAGTAGGAAGTCACTGATGCATTCACCTCTTACTCAGCTATTTGGAATATGCTTTTTATTGTTGCTGTAATTATTCATATAAAGCACTTGTTCTCTGTTTGCAGTAATGTTTCTCACAGTGTGGTTCAGAGATTACTTGCATCTGTGTCATTCAGGGTGGTAGTAAACATAAATCTATATCAGAACCCATTGACAGAGTCACTGGAATGGGAGCCAAGAACTTTCATGCTCAAACAAGCCATATCATTCTTATGTGTACCAAATTTTGAGAATAATTGATGTTGATAATGTGCTTCTCTTTTACCTTTATGTATATGTTGTCCGTCAGCTTCCTTTTCTCTAAGAATTGGTTTACAAACCATAGATGATTTATAAAGTCATCTCTCAGACTGTTAAAAACAGGTTTGAGATGGAATGAGCAATCTCATACACTAATGGTGAAAATTAGATTGATAATGTAAATTCTCTTATGGCAGGTATTTTAAGAACTTGCTTAAGTAGTATTTAAAATGCTCATAAACTTCAATCTAGTAAGCCTGTTTCTAAGAAGTTATTCTAAGGAAGTAACTCAGAGATTTACAGAAAGATTTAGGTATAAGGATTATTCCCACCAGAATAATTTGTAATGGTGAAAAACTAGAAATAATTCAGTTTCAAACATCAGGGAAATGGTTAAATTAGTTTATTATACCTATATAATAAAAGCATGATATGCTAAGTGTCCAACCGATAGGTCGACTGGTTGACCACTTGACTAGTCGCTATGACACGCACTGACCACCAGGGGGCAGACGCTCTGACTGGTAGGTTAGCTTGCTGCTGGGATCCAGCCAATGGGGACTGGGTGAGAGGGCTGGACACACCCTGGAGCCCTCCCAAGGTCCCTCCCCGCCAGCCTGCCATCCTTCCTTGGTCCCTCCCCAGCCAGCCCACCACCTACCGGGACTGGGTGAGACAGCCCCGATCACCAGCATGGCCGAGGGACCCCACCGGTGCACAAATTTGTGCACCGGGCCTCTAGTATAATATAAAGTCTCAGAAGAAGAATGTAAAATTGTACTTATATGTACATACACATATAGTCCATATGGTATTAGGTTGAAGCATCTGAAATTGTCATTTTTGTAGATCAGAGGGTATCAGAATTTTTATGGAGTTTAACCTAAAGTGATATTGGTTTTGAAAATATGTATTTGTTGTACATAGTAGAGAGGGAGACTAAAAGGAGATACAGCAAATTTATTAAGTGATTATCTGTGGATGATGAGATTTTAGGTAATGTAAAATATTTCTTCTTTACATGTGTATATTCTTCAGAATTTCTAAGTCTACTATAATTGCAGCTTTGTCATTGGATCAAGATACTGTGAGAGGAGATTAATGTGACAGTTAAAATGAACATATAATAAGTGAGATCTTTTAGTGCCTAGAGATGAGATTGGACATGACTTAGAGTTTATGTAAGTTGAAAATAATGAAGAAAGTAATTGAGGAAGAAGTTACATGAAGCTGGAATAAGAAGAGAGTGACAGTGATGGAAAGTTGTGAGTTACAGATGTATCCTTTTTGTTTTTCTCATGCTTAAACATTTATAAATTTCTTAACTTTTTAAATTTTTTCATCAATACATATAAGTTGTAAGCCTATAAAATCACAATTTTTGTTGTAAAAACCTCAGAATTCTGATACTACGATATTTTGGCAAAAAAAAAAAAATGTTACTCTTTACCCCCAACCCTGTGATTAAAAGTAAGTAAAAATCACAATGTTAACTTTGCAAAGATAAGGTCTAAGAATCCAGTTGGTTTAATGTTGTGTGTGTGTTTTTTTAAAGTAAGCATAAGAGCAAGAGCAAAGTTTTGTAACATATTTTGTTTTTATATAGGAAATTATTTCCTAAATTTTGGAGTTGACTTGTTGAAGGTCATAGCAGTTCATCCTCTAGAGTACCTTTTAAAATTCATACCTTAGAATTGTATCTGTGATAAGTTTTAGATACATTTTCTCGTAACAAATAAGTCCTGGGTGCTGAAAATAAAGATTAGAAGTCATTGCCATACAGCCTTGCTTGGGACATATTTTATAATATTTACTTTTGCTTTCTCTTTTATTTTCATTCTATGACCAGAGCTTTATTAAATAGTGAAATGAAAAAAATATTGAATTTTATTATTTTAAAAATTTGTCTAGTTAGATTGGGACGACTCTCTTTCTACTTTAAGGCTTCACCTCATTTACATTGTTTTGCATCCAAGAATGAATGTTATACACTTGTGAATGTTCACAGAAAGAGAGACAAGAGTGAGATTGAAGAAATCGAATCTTTAAGCAGAAGGGGAATGATTAATGGAGCAAGTTTCTGGAGAAGGTGTAGGGATAAAGTTTTGGAAATGATAGGAATCACTTTTTTTGTTTTTATCCTCACCCGAGGATATGTTAATTGACCCCCCCCCCCCCCCACACACACACACACACCTGCTCCCCATGGGCCCTGAATGGGATCGAATTCGGGACCTTTAGGTGTTCTAGATGATGCTCCTACCAAATGAGCTACACCTGCCAGGGCAGGATCACTTTTTTCTTAAGAGACAAGTGAGAAGGAAGGAGGAGTAAAGAAACAGCACCTTTGAGATTGAGATATGGAAAACTGACAACAGCAAAGTTTTGAAAGCTTCACTCCTCTCAATAAGTATAAACTCTAGTTGTAAACATTTTATGTGGGACTGTGTAGTTTTAATACAAGTTTTCTGTCTTATAGTTAGAAAATGTTCCTGACCAGTATTTTTATTTTAATAAGATAAACTTGCCATTTCCATCTTGAAAATTTTGCACAGAGGAAACATGTACCCAAGTGAAAGTTTTGGAAAACAAATCATCTAACTTTAGGCAATGAAGAAAGAAAAACAGACTTTCAGAGCTATTACTGAACTTTTGATAATCCCTGAGCCAGAATTTGATTCAGAATGTTATAGTAATTGGCAAAAAGAATAGAAGGTGGTATGAACCATCAAGATCCAAATGACTTTTTTTTTTTAAATATATTTTCTTGATTTTTTACAGAGAGGAAGGGAGAGAGATAGAGAGTTAGAAACATCGATGAGAGAGAAACATCAATCAGCTGCCTCCTGCACACCTCCTACTGGGGATGTGCACGCAACCCAGGTACATGCCCTTGACCGGAATCGAACCTGGGACCTTTCAGTCCGCAGGCCGACGCTCTATCCACTGAGCCAAACCGGTTCTGGCCCAAATGACTTTTGATACAAAAGCAGATAGGATGTGATTTGGCACTGTGGAGATGGATTACATTTATTTACCAGGTTGGTATCCTTGTTCTGTTCAAGATACCATTTTCTCCTTTTTTTTCCTGCCAGCTCCTATATCCATTCCTCCCATTTTTAAAGTGGTAGGCATACTCTACTGGCATTCCTAACTTTAGTGAGTTGATACTTCCAGATGCATCTGTTTCAGAACATAATACAAAGTGCTTTAAAAATTCCTTAATGTAGCACAACATTTCAGGGAAATTTAATAACTTTCACTTTTTAATAAATGTATTACTAAAATTAAATTTTGATTAGTACTTCACATTCTTAAAATGCTAGGAATGTCTTAGGTACATGTTGCTGACTGATTTAAATGCTGAAGTGAATTTTTGTAATTTTTCATATTAGGAGAAAGAAATGTATTCTCTTTGTGATCAAGGTAGGTAGAGATTGCTTTCTCCTTAATTTGACATTTTCCTAAGGTAATTTCAAGTGTTCTATGCTATAAACCAAAACAGTCTGTCATAAGGGAAAAGCCTGTATTGCTCTAATGAATGTCATCCTCCTTGTGGCATTAGTATAAAATTAGAAAACGGGAGAAACCAAGATGGCGGCATAGGTAAACACCGGAAATTGCTGCCTCGCACAACCACTTCAAAAATACAACTAAAAGACAAAACGGACATCATCCAGAACCACAGGAAGGCTGGCTGAGTGGAAATTCTACAACTAGAAGGAAAGAAAAAAACACACTGAGACTCAGAGGAGGTGCGGAAGTAAAGTGCAGAGGTACAGAGGCGCACGCGGAAAGGGCTGGCAGCTGAGGACACGGTTGTCTTTTTTAATCGGAGGGAGTCTCAAGCTCCTGACTGCTCTGAACTCCAGTTCCAGGCAAGTCTCTGGGGACCCAGACTCATACAGGAGAAACTGGACTGTCTGGCATCGGTCGGAACTCGAGGGCGGCTTTCTCTCAGAGGTACTTGCAGCGATTACCGGGACACTGAGAAGCGGGGCCTCTTAGGGCTTGAGAAACTGGACTGTCTGGCATCGGTCGGAACTCGAGGGCGGCTTTCTCTCAGAGGTACTTGCAGCGATTACCGGGACACTGAGAAGCGGGG
>NW_005363098.1:3741822-3745603 GCF_000412655.1 Myotis brandtii | reverse complement strand
TCTCTCTCTCTCTCTCTCTCTCTCTCTCTCTCTCTCCCTCCCTTTCCCTAAAAACATATGCCAAGATTCTCTTTCTTAGGGAGTAGACTGACAATTCTCGGGGGGAAAGAGGTGTGGGGGTTCGGGAAGAGACTGAAAAAAAATCGTACACCTATGGATGAAGAAGGTGGGGGGCGCGCTAAGGGCAGAGGGTGGGGTGGGAACCGGTTGGAGGGGAGCTATGAGGAGAATAAAGAGGAACAACTGTAATAATCTGAACAATAAAGATTTAATTAAAAAAATTAAAAAACGACTCAAAATACTGGTTTTTAAAAACACACAGTGTATGCTATAATTTAAATTTAATTTAGCAGAATTTTGAGGTGATATGTTTTACCTCTATTATTACAGTTTGTATTTTAAATGTTATTATCTAATTTTTATTCATTTCTGATATACCACTTCAACTTTTAAAATTAATATTTCTTAAATCAAAAACAAAAATGGGCAATATTTTGGTTTGACAAAGTAGTTCTTAACTGTTTAGCAGCAATAAAGTTTCATAGTGCAGCTTGGTTTTACCCCATAATAGCAAATACTGGAGAAATTAGGCTGGGTTTAAATAAAGCAGGTGGTGGTGATGCTGGGTTTCCTTCACTACCACAGCACAGGTGGTCCTGTTATAAAGCAATATATGTATCTCTGGGAAAAACCTAAAGTTCTGCAAAATCACTCTAAAAATAGGAACAAGCCATTTATAACATATGCAGCTTTGTAATCTATGTACTAACAAAACCAGTAACAATTCTAATAAAAATATTAATAAAGCTAAGCATTTTTACCAAACATCAGTCATCCAGTTCTAGGATTTATGCCTTCTTTGATATGTAGATCCATGAGGGCATTCAATTCCACTTAAGATAAATTGTCAAAATTAAAAATTTTGATTCTTTATTAGTCATCCCTACCTCTAACCCCCTTTTTTAAAAAAAAATAAACATGGAGCCGTAGCTGGTTTGGCTCAGTGGATAGAGCGCCAGTCTGCAGACTGAAGGGTCCCAGGTTCGATTACAGTCAAGGGCACATGCCCGGGTTGTGGGCTCTATCCCTAGTAGGGGGTGTGCAGGAGGCTGCCGATCATTGATGTTTCTGTCTCTCTCCCTCTCCTTTCCTTTCTGAAATAAATAATAAATATATATATGGAGAAAATATTTCCACGGCTTCTTTATGTGTACTCACAGCTTGACCAGATAGTTTAACAATGTGGAAAGCCTAGCAGTTGTTAAAGCCATTAACCAGACTGTGCTTGCCCTCTTCTATAGGATTTTCAGGGTTTTGTTTTGTTTTTTCCCCTTAGGGTCATCATGTATTAATAAGGCATTCTCTGTGAGAAATCTTGTCCCTGATGGCTTTAAAGCATTACTGGGATGGAGAAAATTCTTTGTGGACCAATGTGACTTTCACATTATACTGACCTCATCCCTTAATGATGAACAAATGAACTAAGCCCCATTACAGAAAGGTGTGTTGTAGAAAAATAGACTGTTGTCTCATTAATGCTTCATGCATTGAGCTGTATTTGTGTATATTTATGTTGATTTTTTTCCCCCTGTGCTATTAGTGTCAAGCATCTCTTCCTTGTAGGGAGGAGAGTAGTGTGACAGAATAGTGTACCAGTAGAGTACTGTTTGTTTCTTACCCTTGTATAGCTTTATGTTTTAAAACAGGCCATGTTGATTATGACAGCTTTTATTAGAATTATTCTGTACTTCAAATCGTTTAGGTATTAATTTAGGCATTATCTTTACCATGTAGTTAAGAAAAGGGGTTTTGGAGTTAGGCAGACTTTGGTCGAATCAGATTTAGGTGACTGAGTTTTGGTTATGTGAGGATAATACTAATAATCTGGTAGGAGTATTTTGAAGATTAAGAGATGATTTATATAAAAGTAGCACAGTGATTGGCACATAGTAGATACTCAAATATTACATCCTTTTCTAATGATGAAATTTGAGATATATTACCAATTACGGGACTTGCCCAAGGTTACCTGTATGTACAAAAGTCAGATTCACTAACTACCATATTCCTATCTTTAGTTTTATATGGAGAATGCAAAAGCACAGTTTGAACCTAACTATAGGTTCAGAAATGAAGTTGTAAAGATATATGCACATACTTGTGGGTGCACACATACACGTGGATTTTCTTACTGATTTACATAAGGTGTATTCTTCCTTTGATGGATTAATATGTTTTACTTATTCATATTTTTTATTCAATTATTGATGATGATAAAATATTGTTAGGGAAGCTCTTGATGTAAGTTTTTATTCTAATTAGACCAGTGCTGCTTTTGAGTGAAAGGTGCTGTACTTAAGTTTGTGTCAGCAGTTTAATTCATGCCTACTTGTACTTTTTCAACAGAATATATTTTCCTAGCTAAACGATAATACTCAGGCATTGGTAAATTCATTGTTTACTTTTACAAAAATACATGGCATCTCTCCAGGTCAAAATATACCAGGTTGCTTGTTTTATATTACTGTGTTATACTGATCATGTGCATTTTTCTTTAGGGTTAATTTATCAATGAAATTTGTTTGGTTAACATATGTGTGTTTTAGTAAAATTTCTACTTTTTAAAATGGTCATTATTTTATCCTTGTAATTATAGGTAAAAATACAGCAACAACTAGCACATAGTTGGTAATTCATTGTGACTTCCTGATTAATGAACCTTTGTTAAAAGTGGTAGGAAAAAATAGAGCATATGCCTCAAAAGAAACTCTATATAAGTATGCTATAATGTACCAGGAGTTTTGAATTTCAGAAAAATACAATTGAATTTGTAATTCTAAAATGAGACACCAAAGAATTCTTCAGATTGCTGATTGAAATTAGGTTATTTTGCAAATATGGCCTAGTATTTATGTACACACACATACTTACCTTAGTTTTTAAAGAGATATAAAAGTCTTGTATTTATATAGTAAAAGTGACATCCTGACACCTTATAGTTTGAATTCTAATGGCATCTTTGACCTTAGAAGAAATCCAGAGCAGCTTGTTCTGCACCTGCACAAGTGAATTACTGTTTTGGACACTAGTTGTGTAATAGTGGAATGAAGAGGTGTCTAAAAATCATTTCACCAGCTTCAAGCTATATGTTGTATTTCTAAATTTGTTGAATTTGTCAAACTTGGTGGGAGCAATGAGTCTGAATATTGTACTGAATAGTTTTCTTAGAACCATTAAGAACGCATCAGATATTTTAAAATACCTTCTGAAATTGTGTATTTCTGCTTTTTTAAGATGAACTGTGATTGGAATGAAAATGATTATTGAAAATAATTCAGATGACACTAACCCATTGCTGAGGAATCTTTAGGGGAGTTATTCTCACAGGTGTGCAGTGATCTCTCATTGTGGTTTTAATTTGTATTTTCCTAATGATTAGTGATGTTGTGTACCTTTTCATGTACCTGTTTGCCATTTGTATGTCGTCTTTGGAAAAATGTCTATTCAGTTCTCTTACTACTTTCTAATTGGATTGCTTTTCTGCTTTTGAATTATATGAGTTCTTTATATATTTTGGATATTATTAACTCAACAGATATGATTTGTAAATATATTCTCCCATTCTGTAGGTTACCTTTTCATTTTGTTGGTTTTCTTTGCTGAGTAGAAGCTTTTTAGTTTGATGCTGTCTCACTTGTTTATTTTTTTCTTTTGTTGCCTTTACTTTTGGTGTCAAATCCAAAAAAAGTCATTGCCAAAACTGATGTCAAAGAGCTTACCA
>NW_005363098.1:3736134-3741778 GCF_000412655.1 Myotis brandtii | reverse complement strand
CCCGGCATGGCACAGTGTTTGAGCATTGACCTATGAACCAGGAAGTCAGGGTTCAATTCCCGGTCAGGGCACATGCCTGGGTTGCAAGCTTGATCCCCCAGTGTGGCGTGTGCAGGAGGCAGCCAATCGATGATTCTCTCTCATCGTTGATGTTACTATCTCTCTCTCCCTCTCCCTTTCTCTCTGAAATCAATAAAAAAATGTATGTATTAAAAAAAAAAAAAGCTTACCCCCTAAGTTTTCTTCTAGGAGTTTTATGGTTTCAGGTCTTATGTTCATGTTTGTAATTCATTTTGAGTTGATTTTTGTATGTGGTATAAAGTAGGAATCCAGTTTCATTTTTTGGCATGTGGCTTTCCGGTTTTAGTGAAGAGACTCACCTCTTCCCACTGTATATTCTAACTGCTAGACTAGAGGGCTAGTTTCTAGGAGTCATTAGAGGGGGTTTTAGAGTGTCAGAATGTTCTGTTTTTGATCTAGGTGCTGGCACTTTTCTGGGTGTGCTTATTATATTCAAATAAAAAGGTAAGAAAATGAACAATAACGTTTCCCAGATTTGGTAAGAATAACTTGCATGTGCACAGAATTACTTGAAAGCGGCTTATTTAAAAAAATGCAGCTTGGGATTCAATTGATCTAGGGTAGCTACACTTGGTTTCTGCATTTAACACCTCTTACTCACCCCAGCCCCTGTAATACTTTGATGCAACATTCTTTGAGAAAACACTTTTTAAAAAAAAGCATTCTTGCCCTGACCGGTTTGGCTCAGTGGATAGAGCGTCGGCCTGCGGACTGAAGGGTCCCAGGTTCAATTCCGGTCAAGGGCATGTACCTTGGTTGGGGGCACATCTCCAGTGGGGCGTGTGCAGGAGGCAGCTGATTGATGTTTCTCTCTCATTGATGTTTCTGGCTCTCTGTCCCTCGCCCTTCCTCTCTGTAAAAAATCAATAAAATATTTTTTTTAAAAAAGCATTCT
This sequence comes from Myotis brandtii, assembly GCF_000412655.1. Lineage (NCBI taxonomy): Eukaryota > Metazoa > Chordata > Mammalia > Chiroptera > Vespertilionidae > Myotis > Myotis brandtii. Next base: position 3,740,802 of record NW_005363098.1, on the reverse strand, counting down.
CTCTTTGACCACATATTCTATACTTTGTTAGAGCTATGTGTTGTAGGGTTTTGTTTTGTTTTTGTATATGAATTATTTTTTAATGTGACGATTAAACACATCTTTAAAGGCATAGTAATAGATAAAAGAAAAATGCAGTATAATGATTTCCTTGAAAACCTACAGTGTTAAATTTACAGGCAGCTTCAGCCTGTCTTAATGGTGGTAACTAATCGCTCAGCTCTTTTAAAAGGTAGTAACTCCCGAGAAGCAGCCTGTATATATTCCTAATACTTTGTTCACTTTCATTTATTAGAGTAAGTCCCAAGTAAAACAATGGAAATGTATATAGAACTATTAGTTCTTACTTACTTGATTTAATGATATCAAGATACATGAATTTAACCTGCTTTAATGTAGGCAAACTTTTCATTTTTGTCTATTTTACTGTTAAAATAAAATCCCTCTCCTGCATATTCTTTCCTTGACTCAAACAAAATATTAGCCTATGGTCAAGATGGGAAAGAGAAACAACTGAGGTGAATGTCTTTACTAAAATACCAATAAATTTGTTAAACTCAAAAATAAAAATTAAAAAAAGCATTCTCTGAAGCTTGGACTATGATGACGATCAATATTTATTAAATTTAATAAATAAAATGATTCAAATATATTATGCACTTGACATTAAACAGGAACATAGCTAGGACATTAAATGAAGTATCCAAAATACAGAATAGCTCTATAGGTAAGAACTGTCTCCATCTTTTATTATTTTTTTTTATTTAAAAGCATCAGATTCTTTGACCTTTTCACTTCTATTACAAAATAGGAAGGTCTTTCCTACCCCACTTTTTTAACCTAGAGAGTTACCACATATGCAACAATGAGTGAAGAACAAATTCTGATTCTGAATATTAGTCTCCTGGGCTTACTAAATGGTCTGCTCTTAGAGAGCAGCATGTTAATGGATTCAAACTTATGTCACAACTAAATAACAAATCAATTCGTCTCATAGGCTTGTAGTGCCCAAACCTCAAATATTAATTCTAACAGTGTTAACAGTCAGCGTGTTATTAGATGAACAAAGCAACTTGAACACGAAATGAATGTCATGTATTCTAGAATAATTAAGATATTTTTTCTTAAAATTTAAAATAAAACTAATGTTCATTGACTTTGCAGGTGATGCCAGAATTGCTGGTGGAAGCCCTAATTTTGAAAAGCAAGGCTGTACTTTCTTGTCTCTTCTATTTGCTTGTTTTCATTTCTGCCAGAATAATCTTTTTAATGCATTGATATAACAGTGGCAGTTCTCTGCTTATAGTCCTGTAGTGACTCCCAGTCTCAAATTCGATTCCTTATCATGACACATCAAGATTTTCAAAAGTTGGACCCTATCTGTCTTTAGCCTGATCTAGTCCATCATCAGTCTCATTTCCAGCAATTCTATATCCTAAAATTAATTTTAAACCCAACAAAACCAATCATTTCAATCTTAACTCTGTTTCTTTAATTTGCTGCTTTTGTAATGTGTTTTTCCTACTCTACCTCAATTTGCCACCTAACAGTACTTTAATACTCATTTAAACTATTATATTCTTTGTAAAATCATCCAAGGCTTCCCTGTAAAGAGTTAACTATGACTTTGGTTCCTAGCATTATGGTGGAATACCAAATAGGTACTCTGAAAAACCCTCTCAAATGAAACAACTAAAATGTCAGATAAAAATCCTCCTAAATTAATAAAATGCTAAGTGTCCGACCATTCGTTTGACTGTTTGACCAGTTGCTATAACACACACTGACCACCAGGGAGCAGACTCTCCGACCAGTAAGTTAGCTTGCTGCTGGGGTCCAGCCAATCTGGACTGGGCAAGTCGGGGCTAGACACACCCTGGAGCCCTCCCACGGTTCCTCATTGGCCCCGATCGATCAGGATTGGGCGAGATGGGCTGGACATGACCTGGAGCCCTCTTGTGGTCCCTCCCTGGCCCTGGAGCCAACTTCCCTTGGTCCCTCCCCGGCCAGCCAATCTCCCAAGGTCCTTCCCAGCCTCTAAAATATTTCTTCTAATTAATTTCCTTTTAATGTGCATGAATCCATGCACTGGGACTCTAGTAAATATATAAATAGCTTGCTACCTTGCTAGATAGATTTATTTAACCATTGTTGAAATGAGAAGAAAAAATTCATAGTGACTAAGAACAAGAGACTGTGGGAACTAAGAGTGGGGAAAACCAACTTTTGTGTGATATGGGGGCGGGGGGACAAAATCTAGAGACCTTAGTTTTCTAATTTAAGGGCTGCCTCAAGTGCTAGAGACAGAGGTAAATTAGAAGGCCATGCATCAAAAGGTAACTAAAATGAGATCCCCTACATCAGTGGTTCTCAACCTTCCTAATGCCACGACCCTTTAATACAGTTCCTCATGTTGTGGTGACCCCCAATTTCATTGTTACAAATTGAACATAATTAAAGCATAGTGATTAATCACAAAAACAGTATGTAATTATATATGTGTTTTCCGATGGTCTTAGGCGACCCCTGTGAAAGGGTCGTTCGACCCCCAGAGAGGTCTCAACCCACAGGTTGAGAACCGCTGCCCTACATGAAGGCTGGAGCCTAAAGATTATCTCTCTAATCCTCACAATAATCCTGTGAGATACAGGTAGCATTTTAAAGACATTGAATAATTTGCCCCAGGGTACATAACTAGGTAGTGGTAGAATTAGAATTTGTGCTGTTGTCTAACTACTGAACCTGGGTTCTTAACCATTGTTTTTATTGTTTGTTTTTAAAAAAATATTTTTATTGATTTTTAGAGAGGGAGAGGGAGAGGGAAAGGGAGAGGAAGAGGGGAAAGAGGGAGAGAGAGGAGGGAGGGAGAGAGAGGAGGGAGGGAGAGGGGAGAGAGAGAGAGAGAGAGAGAGAGAGAAAGAGAGAGAGAACATTGATGTGAGAGTGCAACATCGATCAGCTGCCTCCTGCACACCCTCAATGGGATCCCCTGGGGATTGAGCCCAAAACCCTGGCATGTGCCCTGACTGGGAAGGGAAGGGAATTGAACCAGCAACCTTTTGGTGAATGGGATGACCCTTGCCAGCTAAGTCACACTGGCCAGCGCAACCACTGGGTTTTATGATCTTAATTTTTTTCAGCTGTTTGACTTTCAGTTTGACTTTGATATTGTGCTGAAATGATCTATTTATTAATGTTCTTTAGTGATAGTATTCCTATTACCTTGGATATAAAACCATTAGCTTTGCTGGAGCCAGGAATGGTTTGTCTTAGATCACAATACTATGGGATTTCTGCTGCCCTGGAAGTACGATACAGGAAGATAGAGGTTCAGAGGGACAATTACTATGTAAAGATGGGTAGTGCTTGAGAGGCAATATAGCACAGTTTCTAAACCTCATTTCCTCATCTGTAAAATGGAATCTACATCATCAGTTTGCTTTGATAGTGAAATCAAGTTTCATATGTAAAACAGCAAGGCCTGGTATAAAGTAAGATTCAATAAATAGGTAATAATATTTTGTAGTTGGGTTGAGAAGCAAGACGATAAAGTTGGATAGCTTCTTTGGGTTTGAGTCTATAGAATTCCATTTCATTGTTTTGCTTAAAATCAATTATCAATTGAAACTATCAAAATACCTGTAATCATAGGTAAGTACAGAGCTACATTTACAGATTCAGATATAGCTTTAAGAGCACTTTGTAACTAGTAAGCAAAAGCAATTTTAGAGTATGTTCATGAGTTTTTGGATGTATGGTGTTGGTACAATTTACTGAAGCCCTTTGGTCCTGAAGGGGACCTAGGACAAATCTCATATATTCTACTTTGCTAGGGGGAGCCTGAAAGCTCCCTCCCCAGACCTAGAGCTCCCTTCAAGGGCCTAGACCAGTGATGGCGAACCTTTTGAGCTCGGCGTGTCAGTATTTTGAAAAACCCTAACTTAACTCTGGTGCCGTGTCACATATAGAAATTTTTTGATATTTGCAACCATAGTAAAACAAAGACTTATATTTTTGATATTTATTTTATATATTTAAATGCCATTTAACAAAGAAAAATCAACCAAAAAAATGAGTTCGCGTGTCACCTCTGACACGCGTGTCATAGGTTTGCCATCACTGGCCTAGACCCATTGTCTGTGGTGGCCCTTACTGGAAGAAAGGCAAGGTTTAGGTATCTGAGAAAGGAAAGAGGTCTCTTATCTTAAGAAGGGCCTTTTTTTTGTTTGTTTGTTTATATGAAAAAGATCGTTGCAGTGGTGTCATGTTACTGTCACTGTGTCTTTTGTCTTGCTGCTGTGAGATCTTTATTGTGCCATATTGGAAGACAGGTTGGCCTAGTGCAGTGGTTGGCAAACCGCGGCTCGCGAGCCATATGTGGCTCTTTGGCCCCTTGAGTGTGGCTCTTCCACAAAATACCACGTGCGGGCGCTCACATACAGTGCGATTGAAACTTCATGGCCCATGTGCAGAAGTCGGTTTTTGGCCTGGGCGAGTCTGTTTTGAAGAAGTGGCGTTAGAAGAAGTGGGGGGTGTCGGTCGGTTGGTCGGTCGATGGGAGACGAGGCGCAGGCGGGCCGCGGGATAAGCAGTGCGGGGGGAGGTACATTGTTTTGAGGTACCTTTGCTGAGGTCGACCCCTTCCAACTCTCCCATCCACACTCGTCT
>NW_005363098.1:3715935-3736062 GCF_000412655.1 Myotis brandtii | reverse complement strand
CTTAGGAGTACCCTAATTAAGTTAATAACAATGTACCCACCTATATAGTTTAAGTTTAAAAAATTTGGCTCTCAAAAGAAATTTCAATCGTTGTACTGTTGATACTTGGCTCTGTTGACTAATGAGTTTGCCGACCACTGGCCTAGTGGAATGAACTTAACAAACCTTGGCTCAGGCATATCTGTATTTCAAACATGTTACTAAGTCTTGCTAACTATAAATCTTGGGCAAGTAACCTTAATCCAAGCACAGTTCTTGTTTTATAAAATGGGAATAAGATCTCAGGGTTCTTGATTAAATGAATATGCTGTAACTGACATCGTGTTGGTCTCTAGTGAGCAACGTTGGTTTGCTGTTATATGAATGCAGTGGAAGCATTTTTACTCATCTGAATGTGAAACAGACTTCTTAACCTATAAGATTCTCTGGGTTCTGAATTCCTGTAGTAGAAGGCATACTTTTATAGTCTTACATTAATTATTATTATTTTGAATTAACTCTGTTTTATCTGGGTGAGAGGAATAACTTCAGAATGAAGGATTCCTATCCAGAATCTTGAAGATCTAGGAAATATTTCTTCTAACAAATCTGAACTCCAGGGGTTCTGGAGAGCAGTGGGCATCATTGTGGTCTTCCCGGTTATTTGAATGGCTGAGGTTAGTGGTAAGATCCTTAAGCAGTCCTCATTGTGATAAGGAATTCATGTTGTGACCAACCCACAATGCTTCCTCTTAGTGTTAGATTGAGGGTACAACACAGCATTGTTTGTACTGAAATTGAGGGTGTTTAGAAGTTTCAGAGTGTTTTACAACTACTGCCTTGTTAGGTTTGTCTAGAAATACTGTTCTATAACCTGAAAAATTTTAAAAATGTCCTGTCTGAAAAATGAAAGATCATCACATAAGGGGTCTAGTTTACTGATTTAATCATTATGACAGTGTTGCTTTATTTCTACATATATAGAGAACATCTTTGTAAGAAAAATCATGATATTTCTTACCATTAAAAAAAATAATAACTCTCAGACTTTACTAAGAAAGGAAGAAAGAAAAAGAAAGAAAGCAATCATTTTAAGTGGACTATAAATGTTTCTTGGTATTAGAATTATGTTTTAGATGTTTTGTTTTTGGGATTTTCTTGGTTGTGGTGATGGGGTGATATTGGTGGGCGGTAATGGAGTCAAGCTAGAATGAAATTTATTTTACCTGGTTTCTATTATACTTATATATATGAAGATGTTTTTCTCATGAGTTTTTAGGGTGCAGAGCGATGTCTTTGGTCAACATTATATCCCCAGTGCCTGGAACATAGTAGAGTTTAAATATTTCTCTTTTTCATTTTATACATTTTCTGAAACCACACAGTCAGGCAGTATCTTCCCCCAGTATGTCCACCCAACCTTCTTGCCAAGAATTTGAAGAGGAAGATGTAAGTCTCTCCGTGAATATTGATTCTTTGGCATATTCAACTAAATGAGGTAATTGTTTTGCCTCAGAGAGGAAGAAAGGAAATCTGGAAGGAGTTACTGAATTCTAATAGCATACATACCGACTGAAACCTCCCAGGAACCCAGGCAAGGGAGCATCAAACAGTAGCAAATGAGAATAGGATTCTTAAATTTAAAAAGCAAATAGCAAGAAGACAGTTTTCTCCCAGGTGCTCTACAATGCTGCCTTGCAAAAATTATGCTTATTAAGAAGATGGGAACCCTATTAAAAAAGACTCACGAGTGTTCTACAGACAGTAACTTTCTATATTACAGTAGTGCCTTTTCTGAAGTTAAAAAATTCTTGTGAAATGATAGTGAGTCAGAGTATAGGCCAAAGCTACAAGGATTTGAGTCAGTACTTGCTCATTGTGTTCAGGCTTTCCTTAAAGATTCTAAGTTATTCCTGAGATTTAGCAGATTCTGTTTTCTTTGGTCCTGTAGTTATTGGCTCCTTATTAACATAGTAGATACAGATATTGTTCCTTCTAGTACAGTTGTTTATGTAGCCCTATCATATTCTTCATTCAAAGTTCTACCTGCTCTGGAATGTTTCACAGGGCTGACTCCTCAATACCAGGAGTTGTGGACTCTGGAAAACTGCCACCTTGCCTGTTGAAGTGGAAAAATCAGTATTCTGAACTTTTATCCTGGCTCTCTGATGTGATCATATCTGGTATTTTCTACCCTTTTTGTAAGTAGAAGAGGGAAGTCCTTGTATTCAAGACCTGTACCTGCCAATTTCAGTAAGTTCTGTGACACAGAGGAATAGGAGAGTGAGGGAAGGTGACTTACATTGCCAGATAGGGTTACTAAACAGTGAACAAAGAAATATGTCAGCCCTGACTAGTTTCTCTCAGTGGTTAGAGCATTGCCTCCCCACCACAAGGATCTGGGGTTGGATTCCCTGTCAAGGGCGTGTACCTCGGTTGCAGGTCCAATCCCCTGCCTGGGTCTGGGTATGTGCAACTCATGTGTCTCACATCGATGTTTTTCTCTCTCTCCCCCTCCTCCCTTCCTCCCACTCTCTAAAAATCAATGGAAAAAATACCCTGGAGTGAGGATAAAAAAAAAAAAAAAGAAATATGTCAAAGAGGGAAAAAACATCATTTGCAAAGGTTTAGACATATGAGAACATACAGCATATTGGTAGAATACAAGTAGATCAATGTTGTTGGGTAATGTGCAGATTTAGACAAACCAGTGTGTATTGAAGGATAGAGAGAGCAGATTAGGAATATCTTGCGTGTTGTGTTTAGGAGTTTAGTCTTTATCCTGTAAAATAGTAGTTTTCAAAAGTTCTGCAGCATTACTCAGGGGTTGCCAGTTCTCCCTGCACACTGTGTTCTCCCCTGTGCCTACCTCCCTTATATGGTCTCTCTTTACCTGTTCGATGTTTTGCCTTCGTTGAACAAATGGTTCAGCATGTAAAAAGAGTTTAGAAACTGCCACTGAGGCATTGATATTTCATGTTCTAGCAGCAGTTTAGAGAACAGATGAGAACGGTGGGAGACAGAAATAGGAAGAATACTAGGGATGCTATTCAAATAGTTTGGGCAAGAGACCTATGGTATCTGCTTATTAAATAGTACTGGAGAAGTGGAATTGGTTGTAGAGCTACTTAAGAGGTACACTTAGGAGGACATAGTGATGAAATGAGTGAGTGGCAGAAGTGTGGGAACAAGGCAAAGGTAGTTTGATGGGAAGGAGAATGACTCCCGGTTCTCTCCCTCCCCCCTTTTTTAACTTTCAGAAAAGTTCCAAGTACAGTATAAGAAATTATATTGCGCCAGAATAATTTGATAAGTTGCCATCATGATGCACTATATTCTTCAAATACTTGAATATGCATTTCTTGTAAACAAGGACAGTCTCCTGCACAATCACAATAGAACCATTAAAATCAGGATGTTGGCATTATCTATCCTCAGGCCCCATTTGAGTTTTACCAGTTGTTTAGATAATATCTTATAGAACAAATTGTGGGTTGCATTTAGTTGTCATGTATCTGGAACAGTTTCTTGATCTTTGCTTTCATTCCTTTACCACTTTTGAAGATTATAGGCTGGTCATTTTGAATTTGGAACCTTAATTTGGGGTTGTCTGATGTTTCCTCATTCATGGATTCAGGTTATGCATCATTTGCAGAAATATCACAGAAGTGATGCTGTGTTACTCTCATTGCTTTTTGTTAGGTAAACATATTTTCAATTATCCTATCACTAATGTTTACTTTCAGCCTCTCAGTTTTTTTTGCACTGGGAGAACACTTAAAATAGTTATCTGATCTTGAGAACCCCTACATAAAAATTATATCTACAGCTCATGGTACCTTAACTCAATCAGTAAGTTGTAGATATAATTCATTGATAATTGTCAGTGCTCTTTTGAGTAGAGAATGCTCTTTTTCTGTGGATCTGTTTCTGATGGCAGATTCATTAGCCTCCTTTTTTGTGTGGTTCCTCTTCACACAAAGGATGTCAGCTGTAATATAAGTTAGTAGAGCAAGTAGAGGAAACACAAGTTCTTTCTTTCTTACTTTACTACTTTATCTTTTTTACCTTTTCCAAATAGACCTTACCACCGATTTCTACTGTATGAGATCCAAATGAGATACAGTAAATGCAAGAGTAATTCCCGTCCACCCCCAATATTTAAAACTAAAAATGACGTTTTAGCCAACTTTTCTTGGGGGAAAATACAGTCCCCTGGTAATTAATCTTAACTTACTTTCCTTGAAATTAATCTTTTTTATATTTTCATAAATTTTGCAAACTCATAAGAAATGTAAAAAGTTTGCATAACTAGCTTAAGCCAAAACGAGACTTAATTTTTCTTAATGTAGCCTCAACAGATTTAAATTAAAGATTGTAAGTTAATTTTAATTAATGTTGTTTATAATATAAAAATTTATTGGTAGTGTTGAATAGTTGATCTACTAAAAGCATAAGCCAAAGCAATATGAATAAAAATATTGCCTAGGTATAATTTCATACAAAATTTTGAAAAAAAGGGCCTTATAGTGATAGTCAATAATAGTTTAATAACTATGTATGGTACCAGGTGGGTACTAGAATTGTCAGCTGATCACGTCATAAATTATATAATTGTCTAACCTCTAAGCTGTACTCCTGAAACTAATATAAAATAAATTGAATGTTAACTGTAATTTAAAAATAAAATTAAAGTAAAAGAAAAACATTTTCTTACTCAATTATATGATCAGGCTCAAATGTAGGCCTAGCAATTAGATTACTTCTTTTATAGGCTCATATATACACAAAATATTTTTGAATCTTAAAAATAAAAATAAAATTGTATTTTCCTCTTTAGTGCAAATTTACCTCTTTTATGTAAAAATTATATTTACCTGCTGTGCTTGTTCTTTGCTTCACAAATACCAATTCAGGGTCAAACATGAGATAAGTGAGCACATACAAATTTCCTTTTCTACTTAAATGAGACCATTTCTTAGCTTGCTCTTGATGTTCATTGAATAAGAAACAGATGTTTAAATGTGTGAGGCGTTAAAAATTTCAGCATAATGTCCATTGTTTTCCTATGAACAGCAGGTTATTCTTTTCTTCACAGAAATTCAGCACTTGTCTGGGACAGATCAGTAAAACTCATCTTGAATGTGTAAGACCACAGCTTTTCTTCCTTTTTTCTCAAGTCAAATTCTCACAATCAGAAGATTCAGAAAGAGTTCACCAGTGATACACTTGTGTTGAAAGGGAAGGATAATCTGTTCAGTTTTTTTCTGCAACTTCTCCAGGTGGTTTCCACAAGACTTGAGACTTGCTGATATCCTTCTACACTCGGGCCCAAGCAGCAGAGGACACTTTCCAAGATTTCTTTTTGTAACATGATGTTTTCCAAAAGTTAATTTAAAAAAAAATCCAAGAATCTTGTCCCTTGAAGTAAAAAACATTTTCCTCATACTTTACAGGGACTGAAGAGTAAGTGCTACATTGGCTAGTTTCTGCAGCCATTCTTCATCACAGCACTCAACAAAAATCTAGCCTTCTACTGTCTTAAAAGGACCCCTTTCAGCTCAAATACCCTGTTGAGAACTTTTCTCTGCTAAGCCACTGGATCTCTTTATGTAGTAGGAAATGTTCTTTAAACATTCTGGAGTGAAGTGACCTTTGCTTAATGAAGTTAGTCATTTTGAAGCATCTTCCAGAACTTTATTTCGTCTCAAGAGTTTTTGACACCAGAGTACAGGGATGCATTCTGAGTCGATTCAGTCCCCAGAGAAACAGATGTCCACACAAGATTTGATGTGCAGGAAGTCCCCCATCCAGAGTTGGCTATTGGAGTATTCTCACCGTGTTCAATCATTTGCTGGGAGCAGCCTAGAGGAAGCATGGCCAGGAGTGAATGTTGCAGTGAATTCCAAGGTGAGGGACCTGGGGGCTGTCCAGCAGCTCTGCTCCTCATAGCAGGTTCTGTGAGAGGGATATTGAGCAGGACAGCATATGGCGAATCCTACTTTCCTCATCCCATTTGGGCTTTGACATCATCCCACTTTTGAATACCTTTCTTACCCTGCTCACCTTTATACCCCCACTCAAACAGACATTTTCATTCGACTTTGTCTTTGACCCTCTGGGCTTGTCCACTATATATGGATCCCTTCTCACCCTTCTCATAGTCAGGCTTTGTCACTCCATTTTGGCCTACTTCTCGTCCCCTCCCTCACATACATGAGATAGTCCTCTTTTTGGACTGACTCTTCTCTGCTGGACTGTTACCCTGCTTCTCACACAAGTATCTAACTTGCTTGGCTTCACCTAATGGCCTTAGCATTAAATTGTTGAGAGAGGGCATTGTAGAAGGGAATGGAAGAGCCATCTGGGTTTCTTAAATATGTAATTGGCTAGAATATGGTTCTATTTAGAGATGTAAAGAAAATAGGAGGATCTAAGAAAAATGGGGCGGGGGGAGGTGAGAGTCTATGAGTGCAAACAGGATTTGGGTTTTAAAATAATGAATTTAGGTTGACTGTCAGACATCCTGGTAAACCTAATAGGCTCAGTATGGGGGTTTGGCTGGAGATAATAGAATTGGTTGTCATTAGCTTCTATGTGATAGTTGAAACCCTAGGTTTCAAAGAAACTGCAGAGAAGGAAGGAGCTGGCAGTGAAGAACAACAGTGCTGCCTGAGGGATGATACCATGAAAGGATGATATCTAGGGAAACTATGGGACAAGAGAGTTGTAAAGGAGAGAGAGTGCTTATTCAACAATGTAAAAAGCTACAAAAATGGTAAAAGATCCATTGGGGTTTAGCAAACAGTTTATAATTTAGTTATAATAGAGTAAACCCTGATTGCAGTTAGTGGAGGTGAGTGGGAATGAAGAATTAAATTTGGTCAATACAGATATATGTATTATAAGTAACAAATAGATACTGCCATGTGGATTGAGAAATAGTGTTTTGTGTCCTTTTTAGTAAAGATATATTTATATGATTGATGAGACGTGGATTTAAAATTTTCAGTTCAAAATTATAAAACTTGAATACTTGCTCTTTATATGATAATATTCTCCATAATCATTTTGTGTTGATTTTGTTAAGCCACTTTTGATCAGCCACTTTTGCAGTCTCTGGAAGATTGTCACTTTAATTACATATATTACTTCCGAGTTATCTGACGCATAGGAGCTTTGGAACTAGAATCACTCAAAAAGCATTAATCTTTTAAATCACATATTTGTTTTTTATGGGATGTGCTGAAAATAACAAGAAATTTGACAGACATAATGATTTTAATGACTTAGAAGATAATCTATAATAATAAAAGCATAATATGCTAATTAGACTAGACGTCCTTCCTGATGAAGCCAGGACTGGGAGGGAAGCCCGGGTCCCAGGTGCCAGAGGAAAGCCGGTGCCAGCAGCTGGAGGAAGGAAGGCCTACTCTTGCACGAATTTCGTGCACCAGGCCTCTAGTTTATAAATAAATGTTAATATATATTTATACCTTATCAGTTTCAAAGTACTACAAGTGACTTGCTTAGTGCAGACTCCAACTTTTAAAAATTTGTTTAAAGCAATTGATATTATATTTGTGGCTTGCTTTAAAGTTCTTCTTTGGTAGAGAAAGAATGCTCAGCACATCACTGACTTTTAAAAGATTTAATAATTATTTACTCACTAAACAAATGCTATGAGGACCTGCTGAGGCAAGCATTTTTGTAGGTGCTTAAGATAACAGTGGTGGAAAGAAAAGTCTCTTTCTTTATGGAACTTAAATTCTAGTGGGAAGAGGCAGATAATACATGAATAAATGGGTAGTCACTCACATAGCAGGCACCATTCCAGTGCTTTCGTACAGTGCTGTGGAGAAGGCAAGGAGGAAAGGGAATGTGATGCACGGGAATTATTATTTTAAATAGGATGATCAGGGAAAGCATCATTGATTAGGAGATATTTGAACATAGTCCTGAAGGAAGTAATGGGAAGAACCATGCAGATATATGGGGGAGAATATTTGGCAGAGGTGATAGCCAGTGCAAAGGCTCTTTAAGAAAGAACAAGGACAGAAAGAGTGGAGCAAAGTGAAAAAGAGAATAGTAGAATATGAGCTCAGAATAGTGGGATATGTGTAGGTTATATAAGACCTAACAGACAACCATAAAAAAAAAAACACCCTTTTTTATTGTTGTTAATCCTCACTCGAAGATATTTTTTTCCCCTGCCGATTTTTAGAGAGAGTGTAAGGGAGTGGGAGAGACAGAGAAAAAGAAACCTCACTGTGAGAGAGACACATCAATTGGTTGCCTCCTGCACATACCCCCACCAGGGCCGGGGATTGAACCTGCAACCAAGGTATATGCCCTTGACCTGAATCAAACCCGGGGCCCTTCAGTCCTTGGGCTGATGCTCTATCCACTGAGCCAAACCGGCTAGGGCAAAATACTTTTATTCTGAATGAGAGGGGAAGGCTTTCTTTGGATTTTGCATTAGCAGAGTGATCTTACTTTATCGTGTATTACAGATACTTAGTATTAATCAGTTTGACCATAGTAATTAACAAATAAATTGTTAATTTGGAGTATAGAGAGTTACAATATGAAGTCAGAGTGAGTAAGCCGTGTGGCCAGAAGAGGACGACTGGTGGTTAGGGAAGCCCTATTAGAATTTAGTGAATATCCTAAACTCCTTGCGGAATGTGATTCGAAGCTCTGAATTTCCTTCTGGTGATTAGTACACTGTAGTTTCTTTTCTTGCCATCTTTGTCTTAAGTTTTTTAAATGACTATTTAGCTCAAACGTAATGGATCCTGCCTGCCATGTAACTTCTGAAAATATTAATATTGCACAGTTATTTGGAGTCTCTGGCAATTTGCTTAAGTCACACCTTACTTTATTAGAGTACCTCAAGCATGTCAAACTCGCGGCCAGTGGGCTGCACACCCAAGGCATGTGGCCCGCTGGCCACGAGTTTGACATGCTTGGGGTAACCAGTATTCCTCAGTGTTTCTTACGGTTTCAAGGTTAGTCTTTGTCTTGGACTCTTGTTTGAGGCCCCTAACTCTAGTTCACTCTGAGACAGGCTTTCAGAGCTGTTTGCTTAATGTGTACTACTCCCACTTTGATTCTTTTAAGCATTCTGAGATGAGCAGTTCAAATGATTTTAGTTAATCAAAGGGCTTTTGAAAGCAAGGTTCATAAGAAACTAGTTGAAAAGTTTGTGAGAAACTGGTTAAAAAAATAAAAGCACTGAAATTAGGTCTGAAGTATCACTGAGTCAACAGGTACGAGGACTAAAAGTTACCCTGTATTTTCTAGGACTTGCGAAAAGTCACGAAATAGTTCTGCTTTACCTAAATAACCTTAATTTTGAAGTTTTGAGAGTAAAATCATTATGTCACTTCATCTTGGTATGGAGCTGACTGTGTCTCCCCCTTTAGGCACCCTTAGGTTAGGACCTCTCTGGACTTCACACTACAGTGAAAGATGCTGCCACAAGAACACTGTTCCTCCTCTTACAAAAGGAAAAGTAATCCAGTGATTACTTTATAAAAAGTACAACTTTATTTATTTGATTTTTTTTTGAAAAATTTGGTGATGAATATCTATATTGGAGCTTTCTCTAATCATTTCTCCTCTTTTAGATCACCAGAATCATAACAATAGTTAATGCTGTGGCTTTTTCATTGATGTCAGAATACTGTGTGAATCTTGCATTGCATGCAGTGCTCTGTCTAGAGGAGTTAGATTAAGTAGGTACAGTCCATCCTAATTATTTGCAGATTCTGTATTTGTGAATTCACCTACTCACTAAAATGTATTTTTAAAAAAATATGGCTTTTAAAAATGGATTTCAGAGAGGAAAGGAGAGGGAGAGAGAGATATAGAAACATAAATGAGAGAGAATCATTGGGGATCACACTGGGGATTGAGCCCGCAGCTCGGGCATATGCCCTGACTGGGAATTGAACCATGAACTCCTGGTTCTGAGGTCGACACTCAACCACTGAGACACACCGGCCTGGCTAAAATGTATTTATAACACCAAGTCAATACTTATATCCTTTCACAGTCATTTATGGACATGCCCATGCACAGAGGATGAAAACATTTGTCACCTGGCACTCATGTTCCCAAGTGAGATCGAACAAGGTGACACTCTGCCTTCTTATTTCAGCTCTCATACTATAATTTTTTCCTTTTCCAAGTCCATTTAGTGAAACATTTTTCACTAAAAGTTTTTCGTGCTTTTATTGGTGTTTAAAATGGTTCTCATGCAGTGATGAGGTGCTGCCTAGTGTTGTGTTGTGCCTTATGCAGGACATACCGGGGTTGGATAAGCTTTGTTCAGGCATGAGCTATAATGCTGTTGACCGGGAGGTCAGTGTTACCAAATCAGAAATAATATTTTTAAATACCATGTCTTTAAATAGAAACCCTCATTATGTATTGATCGGTTGGCAAAAATGTCATGACCAGAGGCTTTCAGAAACTTAACCCTGTGTTTCTCCTAGGAGCTATGGTTCAGTGTTTGTGGCAATTTTATAGAACACAGTTACTGTAAATAATGAGAACAGACTGTGTTTAATTAAGGGTGGTGACTTACAGACTTAAGGTATGTAAAACATTTCGTAATCCCCTCTCTCTGAAATCACTGTTTTAGGTCTATTTAAACACATGTATACAGAGTTATAATGTAAAATCTAATTTTACTATGGGTTTTGGTCAGGTTAAAAGCCATTGATTAACTTTTAAAGAAATATTATTGTCTAGAAAATTAATATGATCCAGAAACATATTGAGGGCTCAGTAAATAGGGATTATAGTGATTCTGGTTTTGGAAAAGAAGGTACTATCAGTGTTAGAGAGTATATTCTTATGTAGTTATGTAGACTGAGGCACATGAAAAAACTCAGTTGAGGGCTGCTTTGCTAGAAGCTGGCAATCTTGAGAAATTTACTTAATCTCTTACTCAATTGCTTGTCTGTCCTTACTTTGAATCATTTTCATTCATTATGCCACTCAAGGAAATTCTACAATTTAATGTCAATATATTAGCCACCAGATTTTATTTTACTGACCTCCAGTGTGATCTCACCATTTATTGATAAAAACATAAGTGACGTATTTAATCTGTGTTGACATTGTATACTTCTACTGGTAAGAAGAAATAAAAGCATCCTGGCATTTTACTTTGATTTTTTTTTTAGGGTATATGTAGGATTCTGTTTATTGATATTTGTATTTTTATGACACAAATCCGAAATTATACAAGAAGTTTTCTTTAAAAAAGTTTAGAATTAGAATTTCAACAGCAAGAGTATGTATTCTTTTGATAATACTTCATTTATTATTTTTCCTGTATGGCAGTTTCAAGTTTTAGATCATGGGTACTTAATTTTTTAGAAAACTGTGGGGTTTTATAAACTATTTTTTTAAAGGTGTTTTCTACCCCTTAAAATATTTAGGAGCTGATTGATTTCTTATTAATTATTGGATAAATATTCTTTTAATTAGGCCATTAGCTTACTTATTAGATTATTGTTAGAACTAATTTTATAGAAATACTGGTTTTTGTTTTTAATCCTCACCTGAGGATATGTTGAGAGAGAGAGAGAGAGAGAGAGGAGGAGAGAAAGAGGGAGAGACAGAGAGGAACATCGATGTGAGAGAGAAACATCGGTCACTTGCTTCCTGTAAACTCCCTGACCAGGGATCGAACCCGCAACCTTTTGGTGCATGGGAGGACGTTCCAACCAATTGAGCCAACTCACCAGACTTATGAATACAGTTTTTGTTTAATTTTATGAGTATCAACAGAAAATGAAAATTTATATGTTCATTCCCATTTCCATTACCAAAATAGGTTAGAGAAATCCAATCCACTATATACTACTTGAAAAAAATTTTACCTGCCTATCAGATATTTTCAGCCTCTTCTAATATTCTGGAATTCCTGTCATCTCACTTTTAGCTGTGTTGTTTATTTTACATTACCTATGCTTTAAATTTTATTTTTCTGCTTGGATTTACCAGTTTTGATCAGGTCTGTTTATAAGAATCTGCATTAATTTGAAAGATATTTACATGTCACACTGTAAATATGACAGTCACTGAACTTTATTGGCTTAAATTAAGGCACTCTTTTCTGTTCCCTTGATATAACACAAAGTTCCACAAAGATAGAGATTTGAATTTTTGTTATTTATAATTGGTGACAGAACTGTTCATTGATGATCAGTTCTGGTACTATTTTAGAAATGCCAATAATAAATTTTCTATTTGTTGATAGGCTGCTTGCTATTCTTTATGACTTGTTTTATGAACTTTGTTCTCTCATCTTTTCACTTTGTAAGTTACTCTTAATGTGTCACTCAACCTGTTTCAATCTTGTAAAAATATGCCTGTTAGTTTGGGCACACAAAGGGTAATTTGCTTGGGGCCTGCATCATCCCAGGCATTGTCCCTGATTTCATGTGTTCTGTGTATAAACATGCAAGTGAAAATGTCCTTGTCAGTGTTGAGAAAGCTACCTTAGATATAGTTACTAAAGAAAGATTTTTATTCTCTCTTTGAAGAAAACCTATGTACAAGAGATTTACCTTTATATAATTGGGATACGATATATATTCACTTGTGATTTAGGTCGGTGTTTTTCAGTATCTTATTTTTAACCTGCTTTCCTGTGATGTTTTTCAGTTTGTCTTCGACATATATTAGCTGCTAAGGTTTTGATGACCTTTGTTTTCTGGAGTTTACCTTCTGAAAACAGTGGATAGATTTAATGTGCTTTTTCTAAGGAACTTTACCTTCTATCCTTGTTCAAACCTGATATAGTTATTAATATTTGATGGTTTCAGTCCACGTCAAATGGAAGTTTTATATTGTGCTAGTCTGAGTTGCAAATAAGAGTCACTTGACTTTTAAAAGCCCCATTTAATATATATTACATCATGGTTTATTGATTACATTTGATCACCAAAATTACATGCACCAAGGGAAGTTCCCTTCCTCTCACCCTAAAGGACTATTTCATGTCTCTTTCAAATTTTGAATACCTCAGCTGATGATCTTGCTTCCTACTTTAACCAGTTAAAAAACAAAAGGAATGAGAAGGGGACTTCCAAAGACTCCTGCCACTATAAAAATCTCATCTGTTTTTTTATTGTTTCCACATTGAGAGATATAGTAAAAAAATAAATAAATAAATTTAAAGCACCTATAATACCACTCTGTTTTTCCATCTGGCACCTTAAATGACGTATTCAGTTTCCTAACTAAAACCAGGTCTTACACTTTTGAATTCTTTCTCATCCCCTTTTAACAACTAAGAACATAATTATTTCTTCTCTTTCTTGCTTACATTATCAATTTTTTGTTTTGTACTGGGTCATTCTTGCCATTATACAGATATGTTGCTAATTCTTCAATCTTAAAGAATAAAAAATCTTCTCTACCAATTACCCATTTCCCCTATCAATTACCACTCCCTTGTTTGTTCTCTTTTGCAGCAGACTTCTAACTTGTCCATATTGACCATCTCTATTCTCTTCCCAGTATCTTAACTCTGCTTTAATGAAACTTCAACTACCAAAAATCGCTCCCATTACTATTGACTTCTGTGTTGCTAAATCCAGTTGTCAGTTCTTTGTCTTCATCCCATTGATCTATCACAATGGTTGTTATTATTTACTTTCTCCTCTTGGATATGCTTTATGTGGCTTTAAGGATACCACTCATTCTTGATATTCTTTCTTAATCATCTTTGCTGGTTTACTTCCTTCTTTCAGAATGCTTAAGGGCTCAATTTTTGGAACTCTTCTCTTTCTACACTTAACATTTCTAGTATAATTAGAATTCAAGAATTCCGTCCCCCCTAAACCCCACCCCACAATATAGCTTATTTCTTGGAAAGTGTAGATTAGAGAAAATACCATTAAATGTTGCTATTTTCAAACTATGTTTCAGACTTTCTTGGCCCTGTTTCAAAGCTTGCAATGAGAACTGTGGACATTTTGGGGATCAGCCATCTAGTGGCAAGGTTGGAAAAGTAAATAAGTGGTTTATCCACACACCATTGTGATATAATATGGTTACTCTTAAGGTGTGATAGAAATGGATATTGTACTTTGCATATCTTAAACCTTAAAGATATTTTAAAGGAATTTATATGAACTTGTGTAATGAGTTGGTATTATTTGAACATGTCCATGTGTCTTCAAAGGATGAAATTTCAGAATAAACACTATGAAAATTTTCTGTCATGAAATTTTAGAGTCTATGTTAAAAAAAATACAAAAGTAAATATGCTTGATATATAAAATTTGAGAAATATGGTAAAAATAAATTTAAAATATCTATAATACCACTGCCTAAATGCAGCTTATATTTTGAAATATTGTCTTCTAGTCTTTATGTAGTTTAAAAACCATACTGTGATTATATAATTCCCTGCATTTTGCTCTTAGCATAATATAAGCATCCATGTTTTCACATTTTTAAAAGTGAACATGATGTTTAGTGATTGCACTGTATCTATCCTATCTCATGGATTCCTTTTTTCCTTATTTTTATTGACAGTTGTTTATTTATTTATTTTGCTTTTGTGGATAAAGCTGCAGTGAGCATCCTATGCATAATTTTTTTTTCTGTTTTAGGATTACTTCCTTAGGATAGATTGCCAGAAGTGGAGTTACTGGGTCAGAGGGTATGATCTCATGAACTTTTTTCCTTAAAAAAAAAAATTTATTTTTATTTTTTATTTATTTATTTTTTAGTTTATTTGCTATCCAGTTGATTTGTATTATTGTGAAAAGTGAAACTCATAATGATTATACTTGGTACCTGACAGAAAATTGTGTCTAAAGGCAAGGTTCTGTGATCAGAGAAGTTTGGGAAATTCCTAGGGTGAAAAAGCCTTTTTAACTTGGCTTCTCTCAGCATTTCCTGAACTTAACTGAGCATTGGCTGGGTGTTTTTTTGGTGTTTGTTTGTTTGTTTTTTTGTGAGAGACACTTTTTAACATTTTGTGGAAGTTTTACAAAAGATATAGTTTATGAACTACTGATCAAAGATTTCAAAATGTTTTTAGTGATCAAAGCAATTAAATCTCCATTCTAAAATTATTTTTAAAAAGAAGATTAAAATAAAGCTGTTTACTATGTGATTTGGGGGTATGTTTTTATAAAGTTTCATAACTTTTACAATTTAAAACTTTCTCTACTGATTCCTAAAAAAATATCTTAATGCCTCAGTGGCACCAAATACTTTTTATAATCTTTAATAAAATTTGGAATATAGACAAAACATAAGAGTAGGAGATAATGTATATTGTACAAACCTTTTTGTCTTCCTTCATTTTCCCCTACAGAATGTGAAAACCTTTGCATCTTCTGATAGTCTAGCCAAGGTCCAAGAAGTAGCAAGCTGGCTTTTGGAAATGAATCAGGAACTGCTCTCTGTGGGCAGCAAAAGACGACGAACTGGAGGCTCTGTGAGAGGCAACCCTTCCGCAAGCCAGGCAGATGAGGAACAGATGAATCGTGTGGTGGAGGAGGAACAGCAGCAGCAACAGCTAAGGCAACAAGAGGAGGAACACACCGCAAGGAATGGTGAAGTTGTTGGAGCAGAACCTAGACCTGGAGACCAAAATGATTCCCAGCAAGGACAATTAGAAGAAAACAATAATCGCTTTATTTCAGTAGATGAGGATTCCTCAGGAAACCAAGAAGAACCAGAGGAAGATGAAGAACATGCTGAGGAACAAGATGAGGAGGATGAAGAGGAAGAGGAAATGGACCAGGAGAGTGATGATTTTGATCAGTCTGATGATAGTAGCAGGGAAGATGAACATATGCATAGTAACAGCGTCACAAACTCCAGTAGTATCGTGGACCTGCCTATTCACCAACTCTCCTCATCATTCTATACAAAGACAACAAAAGTGAGTATATTTAGTCTGCTGTGCACTTGAGAAATTTTACACATCCATATTAATTGTAATAAAACTCTTCTTACAGTCTTTGTATTACTGCAAAATTATTCTTCAGATGTGTAATAATAAAATGAGCTAATATTTGTTTTACAGAAGGTATTAAAAATATTAGAAATAGAAATACTGATACTGGCACAGTCTTATTACAAATGGAGGGAAAGTAATTGATCCTATTTATTATTATGAACAATCATTAATTTCAAACTTTATTATAAATCTTATTCCTGGGACAGAGGTTAGTAGGTTGTGTGCAGTGGAGAGGCTTAGGATGAAACATGACTTGTGTAAATCAAGTAGTAAAAATACTTTCTTATTTACAAAATGCAGCCTGTGGTGTGGCTGTGTGTTCACAGGTGTTAATCCAACACATGAGTTATTGGAAGTTACTTCAAATTCGTTTTCTTCTTATGATGATTAAAATTTATCCTTTGTAAATAGTCTCTTTATTATGTAGTTAAGCAAGGTGAGACTACAGCCTGAATATTAATATTTGGTTATTGGTGAAATCTGAGTTGGTATTTTTAAAAGTAATAAAGTACTAGACACTGACATTTAAGAGTAAACATTTTTCCTACATTATGAAAAAACAAGAATTCATGGTGCTATCATCACTGCTTACTTCACTCCAGATTTACAATATTCAGTAACAACAGAATCATTGGATTTTCTTTCTGACTTCATTTCAGTGGAACACTCTGTTTGTTTCTCAAAGGTATTTGAATATTTACTACAGGTTAACAAATCATTTTGGTTGATATTTGACTGTGAGAGGTCGGAGGAGATGATGTCACCAGGCTGAGATTTCCAACTTCCTGTTAAGTTTCTGCTACTCCTTTCCTTGCCTGCAGTTTTCCTTTCCCTTCCCATTCCTGGGAGATAACTCTGTTATCTCTGCCTCCTACCTCATTTTCCTAGTGGTAGCCCATGGAGTTAACCATAGACATATTTTATTTAATTTATTTTTTTAAAATACATTTTTATTGATTTCAGAGAGGAAGAGTGAGGGAGAGATAGAAACATCAATGATAAGAAAGAATCATTGATTGACTGCCTCCTGCACGCCCCCTTCTGGGGATTGAGCCTGCAACCCAGGCATGTGTCCTGATCTGGAATTGAACCGTTATCTCCTGATTTATAGGTCAACACTCAACCATTGAGCCACACCAGCTGGGCAACTGTAGACATATTTTAAAAGGTGGATAGTTAGATTCCTGTCTAAACTGGAGGAATCTTATTAACTTAGGGACTTGGCGATTAGTCTAGTCCTGAGAAAAACAGTTCCATTGGATATAGTCCTTTGATATCAGGGACTGGAATACACTAACCAGTCACACCGTCACTGCTTCCCAGTATTATCTTTGCTACTCGGGGCAGGCAGGGAGGTGCTGAAACGTTGAAGTCTGTCTGAGCTGGAGGGAAAAAGTGGGCAGCTGCAGTAAATTTGATCTTCCAGTGCTTGTTTTTTTGGGGTGGTATGTGGGCTTCTTTCCTCAAAACATACCTTGATATATCACTTAAAATTGTGGTCATGGCCGGGGGGGTTGGGGGGGTTATGGAAAGAGGGAGCATTATTTCTCTCACTACTCAGTCTTTCTGCTGTATTCTCCCCTTCCACCCCCATCAAAATATAGTCAGAATTAAATTATATAGTGTCTGGGTTTTGCTTCAAAATAGTACCTAAGGGGAGAAAAAGGAGGGTATAGATTGGCCATGAGTTGCTGATGGTTGAAGCTGGATTGCAGGGATGTGAGGTTTCATGGGTATTATTCTGTGTAGTTTTTCAATATTTTAGGCAGTGTTGTTATCTAATGATCTATTCAAAGAGGAAAGAAAAGAAAAAGAATTATGCTCAGAATGAATGAGGTATGTAACAACTTCTATCCTCCCTCCCCGCTCAAGCGTCAGTGCCCATAGATCTTTATCTTTGCATGCTTTCTGGTTCTTTATCATTTGAAAATTATATAAAAATCATGAATATCCAATTAGAGTAGACTTATGAGTTAATTCTTTGGAAAAGAACATTTTAACTTGAATAATAACTTATTTTATAGACATTAAAATAAATAATGTCTGTAGTAGTTTATCCTTTTATTTTTAATCTCACCCGAGGATAAGTTTATTTATTTTTTTGAAAGAAAGAGAGAGAGAGAGAGAGAGAGAGAGAGAGAGAGAGAGAGAGAGAAACATTGATTGGCTGCCTCCCATATGCACACTGACTGGGATCAAACCCGCAACCTTTTTGGTGTAAGAGATGACACTCCAACTAACTGAGCCACCAAACCAGGACTGTAGCAGTTTATCTTCTTATCCCTGTTTGCTTATTTTTAAATTTTACAGGGAACCACTGATTTAGCCCATAAACAATATACAAACAGATTTAACATCATCTCTTTTAACCTAAATTGACCTGGAATGATATATCTTAGATACTTAGTTTAATACTTGAGTTGCTGTCATTTTGCATCAGCATGTGAAACTTAAACTCTTGAAACATGTTTATTCCTAATTTCCTAGCCTGTCTGCAAGTTTAGATTTTATTTAGATGGAACTACCTGAGGCAGTTTCTCGTCCCTCCCTGCAGGTGTTCAGGCAGTGCTTTGGGTCTCAGACAGATGGCTGACACTCATTGCTGCAGCCCTGCTTTGTTGTTAAGGCTCAGACCTTTCATAGCAGTTTGCCCAGCTTTCATCCCCATCTCTTGGTCCCTCTCCTTCAAGGTTAGTATGCCAAAGAGGGAGTTTATATCTTTCCTCTTTTTTTGAGGGTTCAGTTGTAGGAATGGGGGTTAGTATTTAATTGCATTATCTTATTTAAGAAAGAAATGTAATCAAAACAAAGACTCGCTAAACAGTGCAAAGCCACCAATGATTTCTGCTACATTTTCAATTACAACAAGAAAGCCAGCTAGACAAAACAGACCTTTTTCTAACAGGAGAAGCCATCATAATTTTCAGCGGGAAAACTTCCAGCACCCAGGTTTGACAGGTGCTTTATTTACTTTTTCCCCTCAAGATGAAATTGTAAACAGAACTTTTAGATGTGTGTTGTATGTAGTACCTCCTTAGAAACAAACTATACTGAATTTAAGTCATTTTGATGACTCTTGAGTTGTGAATACAAATTATTGTTTTGTACATACAAGCTCACAGGTGTATACTGAGTACTGATAGCAGTGATAGATGTGTGTATGCATTTATATGTTGTGTACATATACATATATCTACATATATACATGTATGTGTGTATATATGCTTTTGATATATTGTTTATTTTGAGATCACTTGCCTCCATAAATATGGCAATAAGAATATAAAACCATTTGATGGTTAAGGCAGCAATGCCCTTCTACGTAAGTAGGATTTCCATCTGAAATTGGCCTGGTTTTGTTTTTGTCCATTCCTGAAACTTTCTTCAGGATCATTCCCAGAGTACTTTATTATTATATTTTAAGAAAATTTTAAAAATGTCAATTATTATTGTGTTGCTAACAAAGAAAATGTTAGTCACCCATGTGTATAAATGTGTTTAGTACAGTAAATAGGGAAAAGCTCTCTCTATTTCAAATACTTCATTTGAAGCAGCTTTAAATTCTTAATCATTATATACATAAGACACTTCTACAGACATTACCCTAGGCCAGTGATGGCGAACCTTTTGAGCTCGGCGTGTCAGCATTTTGAAAAACCCTAACTTAACTCTGGTGCCGTGTCACATATAGAAATTTTTTGATATTTGCAACCATAGTAAAACAAAGACTTATATTTTTGATATTTATTTTATATATTTAAATGCCATTTAACAAAGAAAAATCAAAAAAATGAGTTCGCGTGTCACCTCTGACACGCGTGTCATAGGTTCGCCATCACTGCCCTAGGCCATAGCTTCAGGTCTTTAAACTGTGGCTTTTGAGAAGAGTAGAGGTTTAATAATCACTTTTAAAATCCCATTTTTAAGGTTAATATGGTATTTAATTTAGATTTGCCTAATTTCAAAAAACAACAACCTCTCTCTGCTATGCTGCCCTCTAGGTAAAATTAGATAGACATTACTAAGATTTTCAGAAGAACTATAAGTAAGTCTACATATATTCTAGACCAGCCGTGGGCAAACTACGGCCCGCGGGGCCGGATCCGGCCGTTTGAAATGAATAAAACTAAAAAAAAAAA
>NW_005363098.1:3618616-3715644 GCF_000412655.1 Myotis brandtii | reverse complement strand
TCCTCTCTGTAAAAAATCAATAAAATATATTAAAAAAAAAAAAAAAAAAACCCATTGTGGCCCTGGAGTCAAAAAGTTTGCCCACCCCTGTTCTAGACTCTGGAGTGTGGTGGTTTTCTAATGTCATGTCACATTTGAAATCACCAAGCTACCCTTTAAAAAATATAGAGCTCAGTTAAGTGCTTTTCTTTGTGTATTTAACAAACCATATTGAAGATATGAGGGCTCAAGTCTCAAGTTCTAACAGGAAGATATAACAATGAAATTTGAGGCTGGATAACAGGTACCATTCTCTCTATAGTTTATCAAATGTGCTTCTTAACCAGGGGTTGTATGTTGGCTATTTCTGTCAACTTGATTAGTCTGCCTATAAATTCTAAAGTAAATTTGCTTCCCCAGATAGGAAGGCCCATCTCTTCAGTTTTAACTCCTTCTGTCAATAGCCTTATCACATTAAAGAATAAATAAATAAAACTTATTTTCTGAAGAGATGCCAGCCCATACTAAAGACTTATTTTGCATGTTTAATGCACAGTAACAGCTCATTTTTAAAAAAATATATTTTATTGATTTTTTACAGAGAGGAAGGGAGAGGGATAGAGAGTTAGAAACATCGATGAGAGAGAAACATTGATCAGCTGCCTCCTGCACACTCCCTTCTGGGGATGTGCCCGCAACCAAGGTACATGCCCTTGACCGGAATCAAACCTGGGACCCTTGAGTCTGCAGGCTGACGCTCTATCCACTGAGCCAAACTGGCTAGGGCAACAGCTCATTTTTTACTAAAATGAAAAGCAAATGAGATTACCATTAGACCAGGTCTAGTATCTTCTTGATCTTTCCATGGAGAGAACCATATTTGAGCACTGATTTCTGCTTCTTCCATATCTGTTTAGTGCCTTCCATCAGCAAGTAGTATAGTACCTGGTACACTCAGGGGTTCACAAATGTAGGCTTTCTCTTATCCCTCACCCCTAATCATTCCCCACAGCACATATCAGCTTATCTATTTGTTTTTTATGACCTTTAGAGGTAAGTCTTTATATCACTCTCTAGTGGAAAAAGATATAGATAGAAGGATACACAGGAGGATTGGAAATACTGTAATAAGCTGGGCCCATACCTAATAAAAATAAAAATATGACATACATTTTCAAGGGGATGCTATTCACAGATCTTCCCAATTGACAGGTATGTAAACAAACATTTCCTTTCATTAGAATTTAAGTCAGTTTCTTCTAAAACATCTGTATTTTTAAATGCTTGAATCTTACAAGTGAATGCCAACATGAATTTTATTTTATGGTCAATTTCTGTTTCTTGTTAGTGTAGTTTTTAAAATATTTGTTAAAATTATTTTAAAATATAATAGCTCTAAACCAGTGGTTCTCAACCTTCTGGCCCTTTAAATACAGTTCCTCATGTTGTGACCCAACCATAAAATTATTTTCGTTGCTACTTCATAACTGTAATGTTGCTACTGTTATGAATCGTAATGTAAATATCTGATATGCAGGATGGTCTTAGGCTACCCCTGTGAAAGGGTCATTCGACCGCCAAAGGTGTCGCGACCCACAGTTTGAGAACCGCTGCTCTAAACATTGGTCATGTTTAAATCTATATGTTTCACTGCAAGCAATTAAAGATTACTTTGATTATTGGTTTTCATTCTAATAAAAAAAAAAGTCTCTCCACAGAATGGAGAATTAAAAATTTTTTAAAGTGTTTCATTGGTTTGTACACAGAGAAGATAAATATCTCTGGTGTATCCACAGGTACCACAAATAGTTAACTTCAAAATGTTCCTGAGGCAAATTGTTTCAGGTGTTATGGTTGCAGGATCTGATCTGTATTGATGTTTTTGTTGGTGTTAGGGAGGATGGTATGAAGAGGGTAAAGAAATTTGTCATGGTGGGTTCTGTTTCTAACTTTGGTAGACAATTTCAAAATGATGTCTCAAGCTCCCATCATTCACCCAACCTCAGTCCTGCATTGTCACTAGAGTGGTCCACTTAAAACTACTGTTTCTTTCTTCATACCAATTTTTTATTTTCCTCCCCAGACTTACAATCTTTATTAATATCCTAGTCTTCTGGTCATTTGGTGGAAAAACAGTTTGACTTTTTCTTATCCTCTAATCTCATGGGTCTTCTGAAAATTTAACAGAATTGGATACTTGGGTTTTCTTTTTCTTACCCCCAGATGCTTATAAAATAAAAATTGGGGAGTCGATGTTTAAAAATGTTATAAGCATCTTTGCTTAGTTTTCTGTTTGCACTAGGCTATAATTGCATGTCCTGGACAATGAGTTGGCAGTATGAATGATTGGATGCATTTTTTAAAATGGATTTTTACCTCCATATAGATCTGTAACCTCACTATAAATATTCTGATGAAGCCAAGTCCATAAGTGGATATTTGAAATCTTTTATAATCTTACCACAGTTTTTTTCACCCTGATTTCATCTCCATGCCCCCATTAGCTTTTAATGACTTTGCTCCCCTCCTGCTATCCAGATCCTTGAAAACCCTGATTTCATCTCTATCTTTACATCTTCCTAGAATTAGAAACTAATTCTTTGAATCCATTGTTGATTTTCTACTCTGCGCAGTTCATTTGGTATTACCTTGTGATTTTTTTGTAAGTTTGCTTTGAGTTAACATTTAACTCTTTCTTTCTTTCTATTCTTTCTTTCTTTCCTTTTTTTTTTTAAACAGAAGAAATTTGACATATTTTTCTCTAGTGCTGATTCAGGTTGAGAGTTGAAGATCATAAATTGTAATGTGAACAATTCTCATTTCAGCTCTTACGGTATACCCAAGCTAGACTATAAATTATAAATAGGCATGCCATTTATGTTTAGTTTAAAATTCAAGTATTCAATATAAAGTTGGTTACATTGAAGAATATTATAATACATTAGTAGTTTTAGAGTAAGACTCCCCAAGGAGAAGTTAAAATCCTAATTTTAGAACCATGTTGCTAAGATACAGAAATCAATTGAAGGTAACTCATACAGCCATTAAACACCATATTGTTAAAGAAAATTTAACAACAGGAAGATGTTTATAAACAATGTTTACTAAAAATGTAGAACTAAAAACTATGTATACAATATGATCATAATTATAAAGTAGGCATTAATCTGTCTATCTACCTACCTACCTACCTACCTACCTACTAGTATCTACCTATCTATCTAAATGGGGAAAAATCAGAAATAATTAAACCAAATGTTAGTAATCATATCTCAATATGGCTGAATTATTTCTATTTTTTCTTTTATAATATCAACGTACCATATGCTAGAGTAACAGTTTAGCATGGTGATATCCTTTGTTTCTAAGACATTTATTTAATATGTGGTTTTTTTCAAGAGTAACTTAGAGCACTCTCGATAGCACTTTTGACTCTCCAAAAGACATGTATATCTTTCATTTTAAAATCTTTCTGTGACCAATTTCAGAGTCTGTCTTTAAAATATAATTCTAAAGTGCTTTACCAGGAAATTACCAGTGTTTTCCCTCCCCTTCCCTATTCCCAACTCCCCATTTCGTCAAACTAATTAATATATTTAAACTGCTTAGGCTTTCCATCCTAATTTTAAGATTCCTGAGATAGAATCTGAACTGGAGGGGACCTTTTGATATCACCAAGTCCAAGGCTTTATCAATAGACTTGGGCTTGAAAATGAAGTCATCTCTAGAGAATACTGCAGTATGAAGTAACATTACATTTTTACACACTTCTTTATGTTGACACTTATTAATCTTCTTTGGTCCTTGTTCTTCCATCTAGAAATGGCAGCCCTTCTTATAGGAGAAGACTGCTGTCATATTCATCCATAATCTTTCTCCAGACTGAATGCCGTCAATGTGTTTTCCAGGGTTGTCATCCTGTTTGCTATTCTGGACAATTGCTCTTGAAGTGTTGTGTCCTATAGTCAACATGGTGCTACTGAAGTGCTGTAGAGCCAGACTATCACCTGTTCTTATTCAGAATCTTATCAGTGCAATGGAACTAGCCTTGATGATGATATTAGTAATATGATAAACCATTTATTGAACACTAATTACTATGTGCCAGGACACTGTGTTAAGTACTTGCCATATATAATCTCATTTAATCTTAAAAGTCTAGTTTATGTAGCTTCTAATTTTTATCCATATCAGAGATGAGAAACAAGTGAAGAGAGATTAAGTAATTCACCAATGGTCAGTGAGCTGATAAGTAGTGGAGCTAGGATTTGAACTCAGATCTCACTCTGGGTCCTGGTTGCACTTTTGTTAAAATTTGTTAGTAATTTTGGGAGGAGTTGGACTGTTGAACCCATAAAGCCACCACTTTACCCTCTATTTTCATGCCCTCCCCAAAGTTGTCCCAACTTAATCTCTATTCCCATGGTATATTTATTATGATTCATATCACATTGTATTAAAATTGTTTTTGGCTCCTATTCAAGCCCTTTGATTTTATATATTGCCTAATAATATTTATCAGGTATAAGGACCCCCATGCCTAATAGTTTGTCAATAAATAATTAGCAAATCCATTTTTATTTACTCCTAGCCAGTCCCTGACCACATGGATACATATTTTGCATAGCAAGGGTCAGTGCATATACTACTTTGCATTCCTGCTTCTTGTAACATCCATGGGCAGATTTTTGTGTAGGCATACATTTTTAACTCTTTTCTGTAAATACCAACAAGTGCAATTGATAGATTGAAAGATATGAGTATTCTTAATTTTGTAAGAAACTGCCAAACTGCCTTCTAGAGTACCTATGCTATTCTGTATTCTCATGAACAATGAATGAGAGTTCCTGTTGCCAGCATTTGATGATGTCAGTGTTTTTTGCTTTTGGCCATTCTAATAGGTATGCAGTGGCATCTCGTTTTCATTTGAAATTCCCTAATGCATATGATGTTCAATATCTTTTTATATGCTTACTTGCCACCTGTATGTCTTCTTTGGTGAGATGTCTGTTCACATCTTTTGCCTGATTTTTCATTAGGTTGTTTGTTTTCTCATTGTTGAGTGTTAAGAGTCCTTCATCTATTATGGATAACAGGCCTCTATCATATTGTCTCTGGCAAGCATTTTCTCCCAGTTAGTGGCTTATATTCTTACTAAAGGCCTGGTGCACAAAATTTGTGCACGGGTAGGGTCCCTAGGCTTGGCCAGCGATCAGGGCCGGTCGGGCCTTCCTTCCCTGGCTGCTGGCTCTTGGCTGGGACCTTCCTTCCCTTGTTCCGCACTGCCCCCTGATGGTCAGCACACATCATAGCAAGTGATCGAACTCCTGGTCTCCCAGTCCAACTCCCGAGGGGACACTTTGCTTATTAGCCTTTTATATATATAGATTCTCTTGACATTGTCTTTCATAGAGCAGACGTTTTTAATTTTAATGTCTAGATTATAAATTATTTCTTTCATAGATTGTACCTTTGGTGTTACATCTAAAAAGTCATAACCATACCCAAGGTATTCTGGGTTTTTTTCTATGTTACCTTATAGGAGTTGTATGGTTTTGTGTTTTATATTTAGATGTATGATCCATTTTGAGTTCATTTTTGAGTGTGTATATCCAGTTTTTCCAGCACCATTTATTGAATAGACAGTCTTTGCCCCATTGTATTGCCTTTGCTCTTTGTTCTTTTGTCAAAGATTATTTGACTATATTCTTGTAGGTTTATTTCTGGGCTCTTAATTTTGTTTCTTTTTTTCCCCCCTTTATATTCACAACATTTTCCCCCTGGGATGACCCATGGAAGTCATTGTGGAATAGCTTTTTTCGTATTGAATCATAACCCTGTGTTATAAGTTGGGCAGGTAATATTAGGTAGAATTGTGGTAGTTATAGTAAGCTTTCGTGTTTTGCCCCCTCCCCCCACTCTCCACCACATTTAGATTGTTGACAGACATGGTTTTCTAAGATTCTACTGTGTCTTCTAGGACCTTGTACTTTGCATACAGGAACTGCTTAAAATTAAATTGAACTTTCAGAAGACCAAGTCTTTAAGTCTTTTTATAAAAATGGTCCTGTTTAACCTGTTCTGCTTAGTGTGAATGTTTGCAGGTTTTTGAATCTAAGTATAAGACTTTGAATTTGCCCCTATTAGATTTTCTATCATTATTTGACAGGTTGCCTCCATCCTCATCCATTTTGGTTCCTGCCTTAGATAGGTCCTCCTCACTAAGATGAGTTTCTATCAAGATTCTGTCTTCCAGCATTTTCACTGTCCTTCCCAGTTTTGTAGTTCTTAATGCATATGTATCTACATCCAAATAATTAAATCAGTGATATCTTAACTGAGAAGATGAAAGCTAGGTTGAGATCTAAAGGATAAGGAAGATTCGACAGTGTTAGGAAGCTGTAAAGAAGTGAAAATAAAGAGTGGTAACTTTTTTGAATAATGGCAGATTTTTTTTTAAATAGTATAGAGCCTCCCTACGTATTTGAATATATTCCAAATATCTATATGTATTTATATTGGGCAAATTTATTTAAATTTTGTTTATATCCTATCTGTTTCTTAGTGGTTTGCTGATGGCTGATGGCTAAATGGGACTTTGGAGGGTTGTTTTCAGAGTTTCCACACCATAGACAACTTACCTTGACATCCAATGTCAATGATTAATCTTAAAGCCAAGTATAGGAATTTCACAAAATCTTCTTGTTATTTCTAAAGTTTTAACTTAGAAATATTATTAACTCCAGATTACAGAAAATGAATGATAGAACTGGGAGTGTAATTTAGATCTTGCTCATATACAACTCCCCCCATCATCTTCTACAACTCCAATATGTAAATAATAATTATATTTCACCAGCTTTAATTTAGATGGTAATATCATTTTTTGAACCCTTCACCAGTTATTATAACCTTAAGACTCTTCCTAGCAAGATTCTTTTCTGTTTGTGAGTATACTTTTTACTTGACTCTTTTCCTAGAGTCTCAATCACATCTTTGGCCTCTCTCCTTGGGGTCACAATTTTTATGTATTTTATTGCTTTGGTTGCTGTAGTGAATCTCTATTATCTGTAAATCATGATAAAGGGAAAAAACCAGTTGGATGAATTACAGAAGTAGGACACAGAGAAAAGAAAATATGCTTAGAGAATTTAGGTGTGCTTTAAATATCTAATTTGTAGTCATGACACTGTTATTTTTGTTTCTTCTTGGAAAATTTCCTTAAATTCAATATTGTTTAGTCTTGAGAACTGCCATTTCTTTTCCATTTAGTATAGGGATTGAATTTTTTAAAATTTAATTTATCAGGGTGGCATTGGTTAATAAAATTATATAGGTTTCAGGTATACAATTCTACAAAACATAATCTGTATATTGAATTGTGTGTTTACCACCCCAAGTCAAGTCTCCTTCCATCACCATTTAGCCCCCCTATACCTTCTTCTATGTCCCCACAACTTTCCTTTCCTCTGGCAATCACCATACTGCTGTCTGTGTCCATGAGTCTTTCTTTTTTTCTTTGCTTAATCCCTTTACCTTTCTCACCCAGCCACTTTTTTAATGGGAAAACTTTAAAAACATTTTAGAGTTCTCTCAGTGGATACTCTAAATATGGATAATAGTTCAAAAGAAGGCACAGAGAAATAAAGTCACAGAAGATACAACATATTTAGGTTTGTAGAAGTCATACATGAGCTTGTTTAGCATATACAATAAATCAGGAAGTATTTTTTACTATGAAATATCATATATACTAGTAAGAATCACTTAAGAATTAATCTATTTCTTCATTGAACACTAGAGGGCCATATAGTACTTTATTGCTGATGATAGGAGCTGCTTTTAATGTATTTAAATATATTTAGTAGGTGCTTGTCTCTCTTCTGCTTTGTGTTCTAGTACACTATTTTTTTCTCAGAATTTGAAATTAATATTGGGAGTAGTTATGTGCATTGTCATGTAATATGTGAGATACCTAGGGATTTTTAAAAACTAACAATTAGCATATCTTCATTTTGCTGTTTTAAAGAAACAATGTGAAAAAAGTGAGCTTTAGAATAAATGTACACATGCGCACAAACTTACTGTGCTTTGGGAATATAAGTATGCTTTTTGAAACTTTCTCAAGTATCTGCACATAAACACATTAAAAACAAAAGTCTTTTCATTGTTAGTTGCTCTGGGCTTCCTCAGCTTACATGTGAGAAAAGAATGATCCCTTTAAATTCTTGTCTAAATTTTCTCTTGTTTTAATTAGATAGAAGGCAATATTGCAGGGTGTGACCACCTGGTCATCCTTAACTAAAGAATATTTGAACAGATGATTCTTCATCCTTAATTTCTTTTGGTTGCTTGGGGTGAAGAAATGAGAAACATAACTGACATCGTGAAGAAAGTCATGGTCACCCAGTAGTAAGATGGCTCAGGCTCTTACAAACTATAGGGTAATAGGCCTTTCCTAAAAGGTGTTAGTGTTCAGTTAGAAAAAGGAAAATATTGTGCAAGCTTAAAAAAAACTTGTTTTTGAGCTACATTTGACCTATGGATTACTATTGATTTTGATAGCTTCTAAAGATGAAGTTTAACATCTTAAGTAGCATCTTAGTTAAATTTTTATTCTCCCTTAGATATACTTCAGAGAGCACTTTGCATTATTAATTTCTATATTATGTTTCAGGGGGGAAAATAAGGACATTTCTCTTCAGCTAGTGTTTACACTTCCCTTTCTGTGAAGGAATATTAGGATGAATTCAGGGGAAACATTATTTACACCTGGAGGAGAGCAGAAAGGATCTTGTAACAGAGAAAAAGCAATAATACATCTGAAGACTTAAGAGAACCTTATTTTTTTCTTCCTTAAATTTGTTAATTTTAATATCTTATTTCTTATTACTAATCACTCTATTAACTAGTATAGAAAAGAAGAGTAAAACTAAGATAGAATCTTTATTCTATATCATTTAGATGTCAGTAATCTTATATTTTATTTGTACTGTATTTTTATGCTTCTTTACTCCAGAAAGAAATAGAGCAGAGATTACTAATTGGTGTCTTATATGGTATTTTTTAAAAACACATTTGAATTTGTTGCCAACATTTAAAAATTTGGCCCCAGCCAGTGTATCTCACTGGTTAGATCATCAGACTTCGAACCAAAGGGTCTCTGGTTCAATTCCTTGTCAAGGGCATGTACCTAGGTTATGAGTTTGCTCTCCACCCCCAGTCGGGGCATATGCAGAAGGCAACCAATAGGTGTGTCTATCTCATCTCTCTCTCAACCATGTTTCTCTCTCTCTCTGCCTCTTCCTCCTACTCTTTCTAGAAATCAATGGGGGGGGGAATCCTCAGGTGAGGATTAACAAAAAATAAAATAAAAATTTGGAAGTTCACATAAAAATGTTGATTTTTCACTTTCTTTTGAAAATGTGGAATATCTGGGCTTACTGTGCTCATGTGCTTCCATGACAACAATCAATTGCATCTTTTAAATGGACTTTCCAGGTATTAAACTTTACTTGTCATTTCTCTTTCATTTTACTTACCTGCTCCTCTAGTTATTTGAATTAGCTTGGAAAAAAGACAAAAGCATGATTGTAGGAAATCCAAAAGTTGATTTTTCTTTTATTTATCACATACCAAACTAGTTTGGATATAAATCCAAGTCAATGTAATATGTAACTGTTTGTCAGGTTATTATTAAAATAGCCAGAGAGTTGCTGAACACCTCATTTCCAATGGGTATTATTAAAGTGAGAATTTGTCAGCAAGACTTTTGCCATGCTCCAAATGCCCACTAACTTCAATTTTCATTTTGAATCATCCTTTTCCTTCTTGTTAAAAGTTAAAATTAACACTAGTAGGATGACGATTTAACATATTATAGCAGTAAACCAGTGTTCTTGGAGCTCCTTATTTTGTAAGATATTTCAGTTATCTATAGCTACCTAATCAGTCACTCCAAAGCTTTATAGATTATAACAAACAATTACTTTATTATTTCTCATTGTTCATGTGGGTTATGAATTCGGAAGGGATCACTTAGACATTGCTGATTCAGGGATGCAGTCAGCTGGGGGCTGCCCAGGAACCTTTATTTCTTCACATAGTCCAAGGACTTCTTTACATCTGGTCTTTTTACTGAGGCTAATTTGGGCTTCTTCATAGCATGGGGACCTTAGGGCAATCATTACTTGAAAAAGGGCTACCATGTGACGGTTACCGTCAAGCAAGGTGGAAGCAGTCTCCTTATCATTATTTAGCTTAGGAAATCACATAATGGACTTTTACATTCTCTCTTGGTTGAAACAGACTCCACCTCCCAATGGGAGGAGTGTGAGAGAATATTGTAAGAGCATGTGAGATAGGGGATATTGCAGTGCAATCTTTGAGAAACAATTTGCTGTAGGAGGTAATAATTTTGCTCTTATACTTGGTAATTGTGTTTTTTTAAAAATCCTTACCTGAAGATATATTTTTATTGATTTGAGAGAGAGAGGAAGGTGGGGAAGAAACATCAATGTGGAAGAGAAACATCAATCGGCTGCCTCCCATGTGCACCCTCACCGGGGATCAAACCCACAACCTGGGTATATTTCCTGACTGGGAATCGAATCTACAACCTTTTGGTGTACCGGATGATGCCCCAACCAACTGAGCCACCTGGCCAGGGCTGCTGTTATAATTGTTTTTTATTTTTCATTTAGACTTTACAAAAATCAGTCTTGTTAAATCAAATTGCATATATAATATGTCTTATGTAATATTTTATTTCAGTTATCTAGAACTCTGTTATCTGACAAACTTACATATCTGAAATATATAATAACAAATCTCCAACTGGATTAGAAAGTAACACAAATAGGCTAGGCTTAACATCCTATAGAATAAAATACATGTTCTATTACAAAAGCATGAATTTAGGAATCAGACATGCTAGGGTAGAAATCTCAACTCCACTGCTTGCAGCTGTATTACCTTACGCAGTTTTAAACCTTTCTGAGCCTCAGTTTCCTTGTCTGTAAAATGTAGGATAATAATACCTCACAGTCTTGTCTTGCTTGATATTTTAAGTGAAATAAAGCATGATCTACTAGGAACTCTGTCAGTGTTTAATCCTTTCCCCACATCATTGTACCAGTCTGAAATAATACATTTGTATTTTCTTAGTCCTGTAGCTGCAAACTTCCTTTGTATCAACTACTGATCTCTGTTTCAGGCATACTCAAGAATTGTAGGGATTTTTCTTTGTTTTCAAACTTTCTTGATATCAGTTAGTGTTTTATTGGAAAGGACAAAAACTTAGGCTGTCAGTTTAATTTAAACGTACCTATAAAATTAATGTTGATGTTTATCAGACAGTGCATTTCATTGAATATATAATTTTGACAATATAGAAGTCCAGTTATATTAACTGTCAGCTCATCCAAGAATGAGGCCCTACATATACATGTATTTTCTATAGCTTGGTTCTACACTGAAAGTATTTTCTACTATAAAAGTAATTCATACTTAAATTTGATGTTGAAGTGAACATTTTTCAGTGAAACATTTATTAATATTTAGTGAATATTGATAAATCTCACATGCTTCCACAGCATATTACTGGAAATTATATAAATGAAGTTGTGGAACTAAGTTTATTGTACTCAAAATAACTTATTTTTATTTGTAATTGCATAAAAAATGGATCAGTGTAGGAAACAATGAACTCCTTTCTTCTTACTATTTTACTTTTTAAAATTGTCAACACTTAACTATCTTATATTTTCATAGGTTCAGCTTTGTATTTTTCCTAGAATAAATTCATATAAAGTGTTAAAATACCACTTTGGTGAACTTCCTGCATTATAAATTAGTTTTTAAAGCTACATAGGAAAACCACATGTTGTATTTTTTGTGTTTAAAAGAAATATTGGTATTATACCCTTATTTATGATTCTCTGGCCTACAGGAAAAATAAATAATTGATAAGTAACATTTAGTTTAACTGAAGTTAATGACTCTTTTATGCTTAAATGTGTGCATAAAAGTAACTTAGATGAGGGACCTTAAAAACCTGATATTAAAACAGTTTTTGTGACCTTACACTTAAGTTATATTTTGAGAATTGTATAAATTAAGTTGCTTTAAATCACTGATTCTGTCATCACATGAGGCTTTTGTCATCACATGACTGAAATACCTATAATTACTGTGTCATTTTTGTCATAGTTGACTTAAAGGTATAACTATAAAAACCATCAACTAAATTCTTGGTGAGCAGCTGTGTAAGACCAATTAACAGCTGGGGTAACCCAGCACAGACTGTAAGAATTAAACTTAAATTATGTTATAGTCATTGAGACTTTATACTGGGCATTTCTGAAATACTTAATAAATTCAACCCAATAGTTGGACTTTCGTTTTCTCTCAAATATTTCTTTAAATGCTTAATGAAAGAATGAGGAAAAATGTCATTTTAATGTTAACAACTGAAGTTCTTAAGAAACAAATATGGAATAAAATCCAAGGTTTACTAAAAAAAACTAACAAAGATACTCTTATGTCACTGTTTAGGCAACTGTGGTAGATAGCAAAGGAAATACATACAATGGTATCGTATGGAATAAAAAATTCTTCAATTTTTTTAAAATTTCATCTTTTAAAATAATTTTTATTATTTATGCCTATAACTTTTTTCCAAATAAACTGTTTTCTAATTAAACAACACTAATTTCCAAATAAACTGTTTTCTAATATTCACAACACAGGGATAGAGGTCTATTTTTAGAAGTTATACACAAATGAATTGAAGCAGTGAATTTTCTTTATAGTTTGTAAAACTGTACTATTAACTAAACTGTAATAAAGGAAGACTCACCAAATTGACAATCTAACACATTACAATAAGACTCCATACTTGGTACTGCTAGCTCTGTAATATATTCTTAAAGCTGCAAGGGACTTCATTCACAATCATCTCCTTATTCTAGAAGTCTGAAACCTGAGACAAGTTAAGAGACTTATCGAAGGTTACTGGTTAGTGGAGGAGCTGAAACTTAAAATTCACCCAGTGGGGGTAGTGGGGTGGATGGGGAGTGATTAACCATGGGCACAGACAGTAGTGTGGTGAAGGCCTGGGAGGGGTGTGTATGGGGTAGGAAGAGGTCAATGGGGGAAAAAAAGGGAACATCTGTAATACTTTCAACAATAAAGATACATTTTAAAAAATTCACCCAGTATTTTTTGGAAATTACCAGGAGAGTTCAGAAACAATCTAAATGTCCAACAATAATCAGACCTTGATTATATATCACAGCAATTACAATACTTTATCAACCTGGTATTGTAGCAATTTTATTTTTATATATATGCAATACTTTTATTTTGCAACTGTCTAATTACCAGGTCACATTTTTATAGCACTTATATAAACTGTATGTACTGCTTCATTACCCAAGCTAATTTCTTTTAAGTAGTTAGGAGTGGCCTTTTTGCCTGGACAAAGACAGTTATCAGGGAAATACAGTAATATGTTTTGATCCATTAAATGCTTACATGAATATAATATCTTAAATACATTATAGTTGAAAGTTGTAATCCTTCTTCGTGAACACTTTAAGCATTTAAATGTTTTTTTAGAAGTTTTTAAGGACTTGTTTTGAATGTGACTAATTTTTATAAAAGATTTCTATTTATTTGACATGCCTTTTATGAATAATAAAAATTTAATCAGAATGTCATATATTTACATTTTTCTTTCTTTTTTTCTTTCTTTTTTTTTTTTAAATATATTTTATTGATTTTTTACAGAGAGGAAAGGAGAGAGATAGAGAGTTAGAAACATCGATGAGAGAGAAACATCAATCAGCTGCCTCCTGCACATCTCCTACTGGGGATGTGCCCGCAACCCAGGTACATGCCCTTGACCGGAATCGAACCTGGGACCTTTCAGTCCGCAGGCTGACGCTCTATCCACTGAGCCAAACCGGTTTCGGCTACATTTTTCTTCATACTGAATCTAATTGTACTTTTGTTTCTACAATTGAAGTAATGATATAGTGTTTGCAACTTGTTCCTAATGCAAGCTTGACAGTTTATCATTAAACAAAGAACTTAATTTCTTGATTGATATTGTTTTCCACTGTGCTTAGATTACTCTCTGTCTTTGTACATGAATTGCTTAGACTTAGGAAGATACTTTAACACTGTGATATCTAAGGTGTTAGCAAGGACTGAAAAAATGACTTAGAATTAGAGATATAGAGAATAGTCTGTTTCACTCTATATCTCTGAATAAAAGATTCTATATCTCTTCGTAATAACATATTGTCTCAAAAAGATATTGATTCTAGTTTATTTCATTTTAGTAGTGGTACAATTTTAGCATCTGGAATTTTTCCTTTTTCTATAAAAGTGTAAATCTTGTGTTGCTTAAATTCACAGACATAATATTGAGTGTAAATAGCATGTGCCATTCTCCCTTTCAAAAGTTTTTGATGTGAGCCTTTGAAAACTCTTGATTTAAAATCACCCATACTTGTTGGTAAACTTGTATCTTCCAAGTGATTTGTTTTAGCTCATCAAAAATAGTTTTTGAAAAATGGAAAATATTTATACCACTCATAGGCCGTGGCCTTTGGTCAAGAGCAGTTGAATCCTAGCATCTGTATCATAATGAATAAAAGGAAAGGTCAAAACCCAGAATAAACTGCTGTAATCTTGTTGTTGTAAGAGAATTGGAGTGTATGGGACTGTAATACATTTTAGAAATACCATTTTGGTGATATTTTGTTGCATATAGCATTTATATATAACTAGAGGCCTGTTGCACAAAGAGATTAGTGCAATGGGTCTTCCCTTCCCCTGGCTGCCAGAACCGGTTTTCCTCCAGCACCCAGGACCCAGGCCTTCGCTCCGGCTGGAGCCTTCAGTCTTCGCTGCTCCAGCCGGAGCTGCCTTCAGTCTTCGCTCCGCTGCTTCGAGCCTATGTATGCAAATTAACCACCATCTTTGTTGGGTTAATTAGCATACTCCGGATTGGCTGGTGAGTGTGCGGAGGGATGGTTAATTTACATGTTTGTCTATTATTACGTAAGATCATCTGACCAAGGCAAATTCTTAGAAGAAGGAAAACCAGGAAGCAATACGTGGGCAAAATACCTCTTTACCATATTTTCCCCAATGTTGAGTTCTTAGATGGATAGTTGGTGTCTAGAATCTTAAAATGCTACGATACTACAGCTTCTTTTTTAGATAAAAATTGTGACAGAATTGTGGGAGTCTTTCTAAAAGTTGCAGATGATATGTTAAAATATTCTACTGTAAAGTTATTACAGATAGATTTTAGAATCTCTGCCTGCCTTCCTAATGACTTTTAAAATGAAATCTATATATATAAAAGCCTAATATGCAAAGTGTCCCCTCAGGAGTTCAACTGGGAGACCAGGAGTTTGATTGCTTGCTATGATGTGTGCTGACCACCAGGAGGCGGCGCAGAATAAAGGAAGGCTTTGGCTGGCAGCAGGAAGGCCCTGATCGGCCCTGATCACTGCCCAGGCCTAGGGACCCTACCCGTGCATGAATTTCATGCACTGGGCCTCTAATACAGTGGTTCTCAACCTTCCTAATGCCGCGACCCTTTAATACAGTTCCTCATGTTGTGGTGACCCCCAACCATAAAATTATTTTTGTTGCTACTTCATAACCGTAATTTTGCTACTGTAATGAATCGTAATGTAAATATCTGATATGCAGGATGTATTTTCATTGTTACAAATTGAACATAATTAAAGCATAGTGATTAATCACAAAAACAATATGTAATTATATATGTGTTTTCTGATGGTCTTAGGCAACCCCTGTGAAAGGGTCATTTGACCCCCAAAGGGGTCGTGACCCACAGGTTGAGAACCGCTGCTCTAATATAATCTATAAAACACTTACTAGATGTGAAGCATTATTCTAGGTGCCTCACTTACATTAACTGATTTAATCCTCATAACAATCCTGTGAGGTAGATTCTATGTACATGAAATTGAGGGACAGAGGCATCAATTTAAGGTCATAGCATCAATAAGTAGAACCAGACTTCGGACTAAGGCAATTTGGTCCCGCTGTCCATGTTCCTACCTACTTTGTTATACTTCCTCAATATTTGTTGGTATCTCAAAAAGAGCTTGTCTGTTTTGAAAAATCTTAGTTTGGGAGGAGGGAGTTAATAATTAAGAGTTTCTTAAATGTTTTAAAAAGTGTAATTGGAACTATGACTTATTTTTTTCTTGAACACATGGAACTAGCTGCATTTTAAAGTATTAGCAATTGGGGTTCTCCTGTGTATTCTCTATGATTTCCCTCATCGACTAGGGTTTTCTTCTGTATTTGAAGATTTGGTATTTCGAATGTTTCTATGCTAATTGAGAACATTGTTTTAGAAGTACCGAATGAATGTTCCACAAAAGATGAAATGTGGTAGTATAGACATTTGGAAATTAGCACTCATTTTATGCAATCACTCATAATGTCTCTTTTTTAAAAAATATGTTGTTGTAGACATAATTTGATCTAGTGTTTGGTTTACTAGAGTTGCAATGCTCTATACTGT
Organism: Myotis brandtii; assembly: GCF_000412655.1. Classification (NCBI taxonomy): domain Eukaryota; kingdom Metazoa; phylum Chordata; class Mammalia; order Chiroptera; family Vespertilionidae; genus Myotis; species Myotis brandtii. The sequence goes on along the minus strand of NW_005363098.1, from coordinate 3,699,083 downwards.
CCAGTTGAGGGCAGCTATTTACTGATTTTTTAAAATGAGGTTGAATTAGAATGTCACTGCTTTGTGTTTACCAGAACTTCGCATCCAGTGTAAAGGACAACATTTGACATAGAAATAAGCCTTAGTTTTCACTCCTATTATCATCGTAAACAATTTCTTGAAAATGAATTCTTACCTTGTAAGAATTTATGCTCTCTTACAAGCAGGAAAATGAATACTTGATTTTAGTTTTAATTTTCCCAATCCAAATTCTTCCAATTCTGGGTTTTTCTCTCTCCTTAGAATCAGACTCCAGAGAGATTAGAGAGCTTCATGATCTTTATTTTCTTTATTTTTTTAAAATATATTTTTATTGATTTTAGAGAGGAAGGGAGAGGGAGAGAGAGATAGAAACATCAATGATGAGAGAGAATCATTGATCGGCTGCCTCCTGCACACTCCCAACTGGAGATTGAGCCCAAAACCCCAGCATGTGCCCTGACTGGGAATCGAATTGTAAACTCCTGGTTCATAGGTTGATGTTCAATCACTGAACCACACTAGCCGAGCTGATCTTCCTTATCTTTAAATTATCTACATGTTACGATAAAGTTCTTTGAGGGCTTTTAAATATAAAAGTAAAAAATTTAACATTTTTAGTATGTTATTATTAACCAGTGGATTACGTGAAACTAAATTTGGAGTTGATAAGTTTGATTCATTTTTCTGTGCAGAATGCATGTGTTAAACTGGAGGAATATAGTACTTTCTTCTAATTTTTCTGCTTTTAAATAAGTTTAAATTATACCTTCTATGTGGTTCATAGAAAGGAATTTTGAGGGGTTAACTAATTTCAAAGATATCACTGAGAGAATTTTTTAAAAATAAGGAATGTCAGTCTGCATAAAAATATGTGTAATATTAACGAAGTAGATAGTAACTTGGAGAGGCGGCATTCTGTGGTAGCTACTTCAAAAAAATTTTTCTAGTAAGGAGAATAAGAATATATTTGAAGGTTTTGTTACACACAAAAAAGATTATTGTTGTGCTAAAAAATACAGTGAGTATCAGTGGAGATGCTGAGACTAGAATGAGGCAAAGTAGTAGTCTAGTGGGGCTGTAGACATGACTGGCTCAGATATCTGGGTCACCTTTTCCTACCATCCCATCCTGCAGATTTCCAGTATCCTGTTTTCAATCCTTAGATCTCTTCTGGGGTTTTTGTTTTGGGTGATTATGGTTATATCCTTAGTCATTTCCTTTTTTATTAAAACAAATTTTTTATTGCGGTTAAATATACATGACATAAAATTTACCATTTTAACCAAGTTTAAGTATACAATTTAGTGGCATGAAGTACATTCACAATGTTGTGCAGCCATCACCACTATCTTCAGAACTTTTTCATCTTCTTCAACTGAACCTCTGTACCCATTAAATAATAACTCCCCATTCCCACCTTTCCCTAGCCCCTGGCAACCAACCAGCTATCTTACTTTCTGTCTCTATGGATTTAACTGCTCTAGGTACCTCATATAAGTGGAATCATGCAATATTTGTCCTTTTTTTTCACTGACTTTCTTCACTTACTATTATGTCCTCAAGATTCATTCATGTGGTAGCATGTGTCAGAAGGCTGAATAATACCCCATTGTATGTATATACCACATTTTGCTAACCCATTCATCCATCATTGGTTACCTGGGTTGCTCCCACTGCTTCGCTATTGCGAATAATGCTGCTATGAACATGGGTGTACAGCTATCTGAGCCTCTTCTTTCAATTCTCTTGGGTATATATCCAAAAGCGGGATTGCTGGGTAATGTGGTAATTTTTGAGGAACCACTGTACCATTTTCCACAGTGGCTACATTCCCACCAGTGATGCACAAGGGTTCTAATTTCTCTATTTCAGCGGTTCTCAACCTGTGGGTCGCGACCCTTCCTTTCACAGGGGTCACCTAAGACCATCGGAAAACACATATATAATTACATGTTGTTTTTGTGATTAATCACTATGCTTTAATTATGTTCAATTTGTAACAATGAAATTGGGGGTCACCACAACATGAGGAACTGTATTAAAGGGTCGCGGCATGAAGGTTGAGAACCACTGCTCTATATCCTTGCCAGCATTTTTTATTTTCTCTCCTTCTCTCCCTCCCCGTTTATTTTTTAATAATAGCCATGCTAATGGGTATTCATCAGTGGTGTTTTAGTGTTCATTAATGAGTGGACATTGGTGGTTTATTCTGGTTTTGTTTTAAAATTTCCCTAATGATTAATGACATTGAGAATCTTTACATGTGCTTATGGGTCATTTGTATATCTTCTTTGGAGAAATTCAGTTGTTTACTTTTGTGTAGTTAAATATGTCACCTCAGCTAATGGTTTTGCATTTTTAACTACATTTTAAATTGTGGTATAAGAGAAAGGTATACTTTAAGAAAGTAGTATCATGGTAGGATTGGGAGTCTTTCTTGTGTATGTATTGGCTTTCCAGCAGCTCACTTTATATTTAGTAAGACAGATCTCTCCCAAAGTTAGAAAGGAAATCACCCACTCTGGCATTCTTCTTTTTAATTCTCTCCATTTCACATCCTAGTAAATGCATGCTATAAAGATCCATAAAAGCTCTTGGGAGGAGAGATAAAGAGATGAGTGAATATTGAAAGAATAACGTAGAATAGAAAGAGAAAACAAACCAGTTAACAGCATTGTGAACAGATAGTTTACATCTGTATCTGCTGTCTATTAAAACTACTGCCCTAGCCAGTTTGGCTCAATGGTTGGCCTGAAGGGTCATGGGTTCAATTCCAATCAAGGGCACATATCTTGGTTGCAGGCTCAGGCCAAATTGGGAGGCAACCAATTGATGTGTCTCTCTCCCTCCCTTCTACTCTCTCTAAGTCTAAGAAATCAATGGGAAAAATACCCTCAAGTGAGGATTACAAAACAGCAACAAAACACTGCTACCTATTAATTTTCACACTGACCTTTTTTTCTTATCATCTTTGTAACTGTTTAGTTCAAGAGTTTGCATATGAAATGTAGTGTAAAGTTTAGCACTGATATAAGTGGTTAATTTAGGGAAATATTTTAGATAATGATGGAAAGATTAGTTTGGGGCCACGTAGAGAGGAGGTTTTATCTTAGGCATTGGGAGCCATTGAAGGTTCTTGAGGAATCGATTATGTACCACATCCCTCTCTATGTTTTAAAAAGGGTTTATATGACCGAAGTATGCTGGAGAAACTAGGCACTAAGAATTGGCAATGAACTGGTTAGTTAGTATTCATTTTACTAGGATTACTTCTCATCACAGGTTACATCTATAAATACTTGTTTTTTAAATATCCCTAATAAGTCACAACACATGCCTCTTGTACTTTCACGTGGAATCACTGAGTTTTTCAGAATTATAGCGATTGAAATTTTCAAACAACTAAAACATCTACTGTAAAGATTAACCTGAAATGCATATTAATAGCTATAGAGATCTCGAGTCAATTCAATGTCTTACCGAGTAGTAGACAGAGAATGGTATGTATGGAAAAAGAAAAAGCATGCTTAAGACGAACACTTGAAAATACAGTGCTCATACTGAATATATGTAAGATAGAACAAATGTGTTTATCTGTTTTTTGAGCATGCATAAGCACTGTCCTTGAATTTGAAGCATAATCCAAAACATTTCTAAAATATTAATGCTGATATTTGGGTAAGATAGGCTTAGATAGATATTCATGAGAAAATACAATGTTTATTTCTTTTATTTTTGTAAAGAAACTTTACTTTCACTTTCTAGGGAATGAATACCTACATTAGTAGTTGGAGAAGTTTTAAAAGGGCCTTTACACACAGCCCTGCTTCGGTTGTATTCACATTACTGACTTTGTATGGGAGGTTCACCAGCTGTTTGACTGGCAGGAGCAGGAGCTTTCACTTCAGTAGTTTATAATTCCTGGCTATTCTAGGATAGTTTGCACTTCACCAAGCCTCAGACAGGTCAGGACATTTGGTAGGAGAAGGTTGAAAGACAAAAGCAGCAGGCCTTGGGTTCTCAGCCTTTCTTTCTTTTTTTTTTTTAATAGAAAATTATATTTTAATTTGGTGTTTAGAATTTTTAGTAATGTGCCTGTATTACATGTAGAGGGTATTCATCAACCAGGAAGAGTTTTAAAATGTCAAAACTGGGGAAAACTACTCTAAACCATGGCTTGGTTCCTGTTGATTTTAAAAGTGCAAAAGAGCCTCTACCACACCAAACTGTGATGAAGATATTTAGCATTAGCATCATTGCCCAAGGCCTCCCCTTTTGTCGAAGACGGGTAAGTCTTACACATTTGAAAAAAAAGGAATATTTATTTAAAAGAAATACTTCTGCCTCCTTTGGTAAAAGAAACGCTTCAATTTTCAATTGATTTTCATAACTAAAACTCTCAGTGCATTACGTAGCCAGCAAAGACTTATATGTGATAGTTTTAATAATATGATAGCCTTGAGGGCAAGGTTACCCAATCCACCTTTATCTCTCATTCGTTTATTATTTTATGATATTAGAATCCTTATTTTAAGTTGGTAAATCTAAGAAGTATGTTCTGAAATATATTGGCAAATACTAAAATCCAAAATTTGTAGTGGTTATTTTGTGGGAAAAGCAAAAACCTGGTGGTATTCTCCTTATACATGGGAATTATAGCATTTAGCTCTTGTAATGTAAAGTGTATTCCAAGTTCCGTATGTTTATCTGGCACTTCAAGCTGTATTATTTTTAAATTGCTATTTTTTAAATGCAAACTTAACATAATAGAGCTATTACTTTTTGCTGTTATGTAAAATAAAAATAACGTGCCATTGTGTGGCAGTTACGATAACAGTTATATATAGACAGTCCTGAACTAACAAACCTCTTGTAGAACTTGTGCTAATGTATAATCAAGTTCTGATCTATTGGATGTTTTTCAGGATGTTTTGCCCTCTCTCCCTGCCAAATTTTGACCCTGTTAATATGAGCAGTTTTGTTGTATTTTCTACATTGCCATTTTGAAATATTAACTAGAGTGCTGTATTTTTAGACCTAAAATATGTTTATGGTTCCGAATACATTTAAAAAAAAACCTGTCTGAGATTAAATGACTGTTTGCATATATCAGTACTATTAGTGTTTTAATACCCTTTTTTAAAACCTTTTTTAATTAAAGGAAAAACATTCTATTAAACAAGTAGATTAACTCGTGAAAAATATTTTTTCCTTCTTAGTAGGAGGACTCTTCTATTTCCTGGGACTTAAATAACCTTCGTAAAAATGTGTTTTTTATTATCTTAGTTCCTTTTGATTAGTTTCTACTTGTATTCCAAACAAGTAGTAGCCATGTTGAAAACCATTTTTTTAATGTAATACAGTTTAAATGTAATACAGTTTAAACATTGAAAATGGAATACAAATATCTCCATCTCTCTTTTATTTTATTTCCTACTTTGTTTTCAGAAAATGTTTTTTTTTATTTTATCTTCTTTCCCTTTGTCGCTTTTGTAACTTCTGAATGAGGTCACTGCTCTGATTTAAGCATTTACACAGAGGCCTCTAATAGCTTTAAAGTCATTAATAAATTAGCTTGTTATTTTAATACTTCTATAAAAGAAAATACCAATACAAGTACATTTTTTAATTGAGGAAGAGAAGTGTGGGTTTTTTAATGAAAGGGTTAAGATTCTAACAATAAGGATACTTTGTTCTAAAAATTAAGAGAGAACTTCAAGACTTTCCCTCAGGGCTTCCTAAGGTCACTATTCAATTTGACTTTTCTAGGTTACTATGTTATGTTAAATTATAGCCTTGGATTTTTAATAATAGAAGGGGACTAAACTTGAAAAATAAAATTTATACTAGAAAATTTTTCAGAAGATAGCTAAAAACAAAATTAACACATTCAGTTTTAGACTACCTGCCTGCCAATAACTATTGCATAACTCATTGACTTGACTACTAGAAATATTAGAGGGATAGTGTAATTATATCCTCCCTCTCTCCTTTTTGCAACTGGTTTATTTAGGTAGCTTTAAATTGATTCACATGCTCTTTGCTATTTAATTTACTAACTTTTCCTTGGTAAAGTTAATGATAAACATTTTTAAAACGGATTTTTCTTTATCCAAGATTTAAAAGAGACTTTTGGTGTGATATATAATTAATCTTTTTGTGTCTAGCATCCCGTTTATCTTTTACATTAGTTATAGTTCCTTTCAAGCAGATTGTTAAACACAAAGTACATAAAGCAAATAGACTACTGTATTTTGTAAGCCATTATTTTCTTCCAAGTAGTGAGCTAATGGAAAGTACAGCGACCTTTATAAGACTGTCTGCAGTCTTGACCTATTAAAATTTGAAAAACATGATATTGTCTCTTCATCATAGACATTGGTCCTCTTAATGTTTGCACAATAAAATAACTTTGAAGATTGTAAAATATCTTTAAAATAGTTGTTAAAATTACAACTTCAATTTATATCTTTTGAGTGTTTTCAGGAAATTCACTAATCTCATTATTAGTGCTGGTAGTCTAGCTATTATTGTTTGAATTATTCAAGTTTCTTATTAGAGATACTTTGGACTTAATACTAACAATAGTAAAGAAATAGCAATCTAGCTATTAATCAGTTACCTAAAATAAAAATGTTTTTAGTCTTAAGATCCTCATAATTATATTTGCTCATACATTCTTGATTATAAGTATCACCTAGAATACTTGTTAAAAACACAGAATCAAGGGTTTCTTCTTTTGGATAGTCTTATTTAAGAGATTTGGATTAAGGCTCAAGGATCTATCTGTATTTTTTGAAGTTCTAAGGTAAGTCTCATTATCAGGAAAATTTGAAAATACTAGTTGAGTACATAACTTTTATTTTAAAAAGAATTAATTGTCCTTTAAGGAAGAGAAATTTTACAGGAAAAACTTTTTAAATCTATAAAATCTCTAAAAAAGTATTATTTTTTTGAAATTGGAGTGTCTAGTTGTGGTAATAGTGTAGTTCTTAAATCTTAAGATACATAATTTTTCTACATTTTAAATATATATAAACTAATGATACAGCTTGATGGAATTTCATAGCTTGCCTGGCAGCAATTTTTTTAAGTGATAAGAGAAATAATGCTGTCTTACAATTAAAAATAGTATGTTGAAAGAAAATGCACTTCATTGCTTAAACCTAATTTCTTAATTCATTTTGTTTTTATTGGAGACTTTAAAGCATTTAGGACAGTGGTTCTCAACCTGTGGGTCGCAACCTCTTTAGGGGTCGAACGACCCTTTCACAGGGGTCGCCTAAGACCATCGGAAAACACATATATAATTACATATTGTTTTTGTGATTAATCACTATGCTTTAATTATGTTCAATTTGTAACAATGAAAATACATCCTGCATATCAGATATTTACATTACGATTCATTACAGTAGCAAAATTACAGTTATGAAGTAGCAACGAAAATAATTTTATGGTTGGGGGTCACCACAACATGAGAAACTGTATTAAAGGGTCAAGGCATTAGGAAGGTTGAGAACCACTGATTTAGGATATTTTCTTAAGGTTATTCTTCAACATTACTATTTTGGTGGAGAGTTCTAAATGGCATGTAATTGTTGATTTATATAGGACTTTTTAAGATAATCTGGTCGACTGTGCTGGTTGCTTTTAGAGTGCCTTATATATTTTTGAGTTTGGACCACATAGGGATTGTATGTCCCATAAGCATTGGCAACACAGCTGACTTAGAGAACAGGGTAGAGCTGCTGGTGGAGTGGCAGGGAAGTGAGGTGGGGACAATGTGGGACAAGGACTGGTTCACTTGAAACCCAAGAGCCCAGGCAGCAATGAAATATATGACTGGATTTCTGTTAGTTGGAAATAACTTTGTAATCATTGTATTCCATATCAAGTTCTATTAAAATAGTATATTTAAATTTTTTCTTTAAAGTGAAAATAGGAATAAAACTAAAATCAGATATTTGTATCATTTGAGGAAATGTTAATCTCACTCTTGTGTGTTGTTATCACTGAGGATTAACTTAAATCAGGGGTCTACAAACTTTTTCTGCAAAGGGACCATTAAATATTTTAGACTTTATGAACCACATAAGTCACTATTAGAACTACTACTCAGCTCTGCCATTATAGCAGATGTAGACAATACTTGGTGAATGGACAAGTCTGTTTTAATAAAACTTTATTTATAAAAAAGTTATATACAGGTTTTTATGATTACAGTAATACTACCATAAATTTTATGCATATATCTTTTTGCTTGTATGTAAATTTCAGCTTATGGTAAATTTTTTAGGTATGATATTGATTGAGCCTTAAACCTTTCATTTTCTTTAAAACCCTCATCTGCTCTTCTTACTCTTTTGTAGTTAAGTAGAGAAACATCTTTATGTGTCTTATCACTAGGATTTTTAACATACTGCTTATTATTTCCCTTCTTAATGTATAGTATTAGTATAATAATGCTATTAATAATTGCTATCATTTAAAAAGAACCTATCATGTATCCTACACACTGTCCCAGCTATTTTGTGTATTTAACTCAGTTAATCCCTAAATGATTTAAACATTAGTTTAGTAATGTGAGTTAGGTAATATCTCCCTTTATTAGACTAAAAAACTAAAGCTCAAACAAGTTAACTTTCCCTAATTTTCTTGGTAAATAGTTAAGCTGGTATTTAACTCAGGATTCTCTAATGCTACAGGTAGTAGTCATTCTCTTTCTAATAAATTTTGTAACCTTTATACATTTTTTCTTGTAAACTTAACACTTTTTAATTACTGTTACATTAGTATTTGGGAGGGTAAGCCTGGGAGCCTCTCACTGTTGACATAGTTTCTATGAGAAAATACATTCAAAGATTCAAACAGCTGACGTACAAATAACTTTTAGTAGCATAATCCATTATAAATTTAGGGTTTTTATTGTGTGTGTAATCTCTCTTAAGATGTTTCACTTAAAAAGTTACTCCACAGATTATGCAATAATTATAATTATAAAAAAACTGGAAATATTTAATAGTATGCATGTTTGTTTTTTTGTAAGCTGGGGTATGAAACCGGTTAAAGAAAAAATGACTCATGACACTTGCTAAAGACAGACTTTATTTAGGGGACTATTGCCATAGGTAGAAATTACTAAAAGGAGTTTTGGCGATAGAAAAGAGAGATTGGATTCAACTCCAAATACAGCAAAGAAAAGCGAGAATTTATAACCAAGGAACAGGGTGAGTTAGTGGATTGAAGATTGCTAAGAGCAAAAACATCAGGGAATTCTGGCTACATCATTTCAACCAAAAGTGGTTAGACATGACCTGCAGGATGATGGAGGATGAGGAACCCAGCAGATATGGAGGGTGATCTAGTATGGAGATTGGTCAGATATCAAGGTTGGGAGATTCTGGTTAAACTGACTTAGTAGGATTCTTGGTAAAAGTTGGCTCTTGAGAACATGCTGAAGGACAGGGCGTCTTGAAAAATAAATCAGAGGAGCCTTGACTAGAGTTTGGTCAAGGAACGAGTCTTTGTCATACTTCAGGGTCTGTGTGAGGCAGGCAACAACTGAGAACAGTGTCCGACAGATGAACCCTTAACCATGCATGCAGTGAGGTATCATTCTCATCAGTTTGCTCAATTAGTACTTATGATAATGGTGACAAAAAGTAAAAACAATATTATACCTCTCTTAGCTTGTACTCTTCTGAGTTCAGTTTTTTCTTCATTGTTTACTCAGTGATGGTGACAATAGACAAACCTGTATTCAAAATCTTAATCTCATTCATGCATTGGTTTTTGTATGTATAATCTTCAGTTAGTTCAAGCTGTATGTCATTTTAATCTGTTATGCTCCTTTAATAGACTGTTGTTGAGCCCATTAGTATATTTCAACAAAGGTGTCAGTTTTATCAAACAGTTGTATTACCTTTGTTTCAGAAAACAGCATCTCTATTTATTTATGATAAAATGTTTTTTGTATGAAAATTTTGTATGTAGCCCAAAAGTAGATTATCATAAGCTCTGTTGGTACAGCAAATTTGTGAGTTATTACCCTCCTGAATTTAATAAATTTTAATTCCTCAACTTTTCGGAGTTGAATGGTGATAAAGGGAATTTTATTGTCTTCCAATAATTAATATCTTTTACTTCTCTTGATAAACATAAGAAATGCTCAATATGTAAATTTAGAAAAAATTTTCTTCACAATTTTCTAAATTATCAGTAATTCCACTGCTCAGAAATAACCTCAATAACAATTTTTTTTTGAAAATAGATATTTATTGATTTCAGAGAGGGAGAGGGAGAGATAGAAACATCAATGATGAAAGAGAATCATTGATCAGCTGCCTCCTGCACGCCCTCTATTGGGAATCGAGACTGAAATCTGGGCATGTGCCCTGACTAGGAATCGAACCCTGACCTCCTGGTTCATAGGTCATCACTCAACGATGTCTTCACTCAATGACTGAATCACACCAGCAGGGCTCAATAACAATTTAAAGTAAATAATTTTTAAAAAAGCAAAATTGGTACTTTAATTCATTTTTTAAGATATTGCTGGTGGTTCCCTATGGCTGTTACTCAGATGTGCATAATCTGCCATGTGAATGTATCATAATTTTCCTACTATTGTTGATTTGGGTATTGACCTGCTTTGAACTCTTTTATATATAAATCTGTAATATCTCTATACACAGATATCTACAAGTAGAATTATTGGCTCAAGAAGTATGAACTTTTTTATTCTTGTTAAATACTGCCAAATTGTTTTCCAGAAAGATTTTACCAATTGAAAACCAGTATGGGGGACTTCTAATGTTGCTTAAACAGAAAGCCAAGTTCTAAGAAAGCCATATTCTAAGCCAAGTTCTCCTACCATGGCAAAGTTTTGTAGATTTTACTCAGTCTATACATTATCATTTTCCATCAGAGGAAATTTTTTTTCATTGTGAGAAAATAATGATATGTGTTTATACTTAAAGCTTCATGAGAAAAATATGTAAATAGATAAAGAAATTATTTGTTGCTTATGGTGATTTTATTTTTTTATTCTTTCTAGCAAATAGTATTTAGCATAGACCTGCCACCTGTTATTTTTAACTATAATTTTCTTCTACTCATCCCATAGTTTTAAAACTATGTGTTTTCATCTAAAAAGATGACCCACATGCATAGTTTCATGATTTATCATTTATTTAATACATTATTTTTAGTGTCTTATGATTATCTCAAATTTTATTTGTCACCTTAGTTTATTCTTTTACATTTCTAGGTTTTAGTGTGATATTTGTAAGTGTAAATGACAACCTCTCCCAAAGCATATTGCTATTAATAATCCCTACTACAAGAGTACTCCTCATGCTGTTAAGAGCAGCTGCCAGGAATACTTGCCTTTTCTTACAGCACTACTACTTAGTCTTACATTTCTGACATAGTTTTGCCTCTAGCCCCAATCCCGGTTTGCCCCTTTTTTTTTTTTTTTTTTTTAAATTCTAGCCATGATTAATACTCATTTAAAGTAGTTGTAGCAAGTCTGCTCTTCTAAAATGTCTTGATGCCTGAAAGACATTTCATGAAACTCAACATCTTAGCCAAGTAGAAATATTAGATGTATTTTTTTAACATATAGAAAAATGAAACCTTTAAAAAGCCAGTATCGTGCTCTCCTTCCTCATACTAGTCTATTCAGTATCCACAGTTACATTTGTACCTCTGTCTCTCCAGACTTTTCCCATGACTTCACAGTCTAGCTTCCCTCTCTGTTGGAACCTTTCTCCTGGCACTGATTGCATCCACCGTTGTTGTCATTCATTAGTGGAACATACTGTCATTGTTGCCATTATCTTTGGCCCTTAAGCATATATGTACTGCTCAGTGGTGTTATTTGACAGCTTCAAACCTGTCTCAATTAGGCTGTAAACTCAAAGAGTTTAATATCTTTTAATACTCCCAATGATACGAAGAGAAAAGTGAGTGTAAATATTTGTATTATCAGTTCGTTGTAGTGTGTGTTAAACTCAAAAAATTCTTTAAGGAGTTTTTTGCACTGTAAACTATGGCATGTTTTTGTTTACTAAATGTTTTAAAATGACTGTGCAGCTGTGATTTTCAATATTTTCTTTTCTAAATTTAACTAAACTCAGATACAGTTTGACATTTAATTTTAAAAGTAATTACTACTTACCAATTTTGAAAACGAAGGAGAAACAAACATAAGATGTAGTCATTTAGGCGGTACTTTTGAGTGTCTCCAATAGCCCCCAAATGTCAGAAAATGCTGAAATAAAGAAGGATTATTACAATATTTTGACGAGTAGGAAGAACAAGGTGATGGTAGGAGCAAGTTTGGAGAGAAATTTCAATGGGGTGCCAGATTTTTAAAAAATGTAACTTCCTAAGTTTTTTTCCTTCACATATATTCCATCAGAACTTCGGGGGAAATTGGCATTTTCAGATCATCTAATATCCTTTATTGTCACTACTTATTTTATCAATAAAGGAATTAATTAATTAGATCCTATCAGTCTTTTTCTTCTTAAGAATGTTTCATGCCTCATGCAGAAACATGCATAAACATAATATAAATGGTAAGTTTCTTGCAGCCTTATTCTCCTCACTGTGGAAGGCATTGCTTATAAATAAAAAGGAGATGATTTTTCATCCCCTCTATCTGTGGATATGCAAAAATGGAAAACTCACATTGTTTTAAGCATTTTATAGTCTAGGGTAAAATCATAAATAAATCCTTATAGTACAAAAGGATGCTTGCTTAAATGGGCCTATGTACAAAGTACTGGTGTGAGCATGAGCAGGTCCCCCAAAGTCTCGGTGCAAATGGCTGGGGAAAGGCTTCACAGTAACATGAAGGATGCTTGCTAACCAGATAATCAGAGAAATGATGGACAGAAGGAATTTGGGCTCATAGCTTGTGTTTTCATGTTAATTATACTGCAAATTATTCACTTACAACTTGGCATGGAATGTATAAATATTAATATCAGTCCAAAAATATGTATCAAGCACTTAGAACAGAGTTGGGAACTTTTCTAGAACCTGTGAATATAATAGCGAGCTTGGATTCTAATTTAGGGGAACAGAAAAGTAACTGTTAATGCTAACATTTTGTTGACTATAAAATAGGATAATAGTGTAGTCTAACTTGAGATGCAACGGAGGCACTATTCTAAGTACTTATACAAATGAACTTATTCTACCCTTAAAATAACCTATTTTACAGATGAGGAATATGAGGCATAGGAAGGCTAAATAAGTTGCCCAAAGCTAGTAAGTGATGGAGCTAAGATTCTAAGTCGGGCATCTGGCTCCAGCATCATGAACACTGCTTGCTGTACTGGCCTGGGTAAGCATTCGTTGAGTAAACGGATCCTTAGTTTCCCGATGTTTTAAGAGTTAACTTGTCATGTAACACTGTGTCTTTAAATATGGAATCCTCACTTCGCTACCACAATTTATGATGGCCTCAATATCTAATTACTGATAACATTGCTATCTTAGTTGTTTTTGCCATCAGATAATAATTAGATTGTGCCTCAGTTGTCAGATATGAATATGAAACAAATTATAGTATGATTTATAAATCTACAACTACATCATAGAAATAACTGACATGAATTATTATCCCTTTGTTGATAGATAACAATCTGTACAAATAGTTTAGTAATTTTAACATCACAGGGCAAGGCTATTTAAATTTGTAAGTTAAGTTTTACAGAAACTAACAATATTAAGACTTGTAATGTGGGAGACATGAAAAATATGTTAAAAAGAAACTTAGTACTAAGCTTCTGGCAAGGTAAACAAGTATGAAATAATAAATTCAGTTACTTGTGTGCAGACCACAAATTCAACAAGTCCTGAGAACTAAATAAATTTTTTAAAGTTAGCCAGATCTGACCCTAACTGAGACAAAAAAAAAAAGTCACTTTTATTATTTACCTGAATATGCTTACATTTTGCTGTGAAAATATTAATGTTTAATGTACTGGGAATGTTCTATAGTACACTCTACTTGAACCATATTACTCTCTAAACTCAAAAAAGTTCTGAAGTCAGAAACACAGTTTTCTCTAAAGTGGAAATAACTCCACAGACCTTTGAGTTTTACAGCTATCACCCACATGAAAAATGAAGTACACTTTGAGATGTCAAAGTAGTCTAAGTCTTATCTTAAGTCTCCGAGTACATGCATATTGAAATGCTTTTAAAAAAAACACCATACATTATATAAGTACCTAAATTGTGTTAACCTAGTTATAGGCAGCTCCATATAATCTAATTCATACTAGCATATTTACACTTAAAATGAGGAATGGGATCCCTGGCCATATTTTTATTTCTCCCAGTATTTCCATGGAAAATTAACACCACTAAATTAATTTTAATTCTGCTAATCGATATTAGGTATACTCCCTGTGTGTGTTGCTAGTGTAACAAAGATGAGTAAGGTAAAAACCTTCCCTTAAGAAGGATACGGATGCTTTTCTCTCTCTGAGAGACTTAGCTCATTGTCCCCATTCTTGGTCACATATCAAAACCAGAGGAACATTGATTATTCATTCATTCAACAAATAAGTATCTGCTAATTGCTAGGCATAGGTCTAGGTACTTGAGTTGCATTAGTGAACAAAGCAGAAAAAAAAATCCTACCTTTTATATACTTTAACATTTTAGTGACTCAGAATTCTGTCTAGGCGTGGGCAGCATGTTTGGTCTGCTCTAGTATAGTGTGTCACCAGACTCCTTTTTTCAATTATGCACTTTTCATTTCTAAGTCAGCAGATGATCATTTGTGTAATAGTTGCTCCATATGTATATATGGATATCCACATACATGTGCAAACATACACAGACATACTCTTTCCCTGACTTGGTAGGATTATATTGGTATGAAATGTATAATCTACTTGCTTTCAAATATTGTTAGATCATATTCTGTATATAATATTATTTTGAGGCTGATAGATTAAATATTATTCCATCTTATTCCATTTTTTATGTTCTTGCAAGGAAGCTTCAATCTTTAATATCCCATCAGGCTTACCACTGTGATTTCTTTCTGGATTGTTCCTGGGCCACAGTTGAAGTTTTTGACCCTATCCCTGACTTGTGGAAAGTTGTATAAGTTAATTTGTGTCTCACATATGAACCAGTTAAATAATGATAGATATAATTTATGGTAGATAAATAATGATAGATCTAATTTAAGATTTGTAAATATGTAAATTTTACTGTAGAAGTAATAACAGTTGGACTACCATTTGTGGTAAAGCCAATGACACTCCTGATAGAAACTACAATTCAGTTATTTCCTTTTACAAGTACCTATTGATGCAGCACAACTCTTTATTTGCATATATAGTGTTTTATTCCTAAAATGTGAAAGGTAAAGTAATTAAAGAAAAATTTTTTTAAGTAAATCTGATATTATTTTAATAAAGGTTTCTCTTGTGACTTTTGTAGTGTCTATATATGTAAGTGCTTATGTATGTGTTTACAAACTTTATTGACATTTATTTAGTTCTAGGGGGGAAACAATCAACAGTAAGTATTTCTCAGACATTAATGCATTAATATTAACCCAAAGAGACATGGCTGGTCAGCCATTTGTTTATGGTTATTGTATGTTATCTTCATGTAATGATGAGGAAATTGGTTTTGAGAGAAAAAAAATAATATGATAATGTTGGAGGAAATCCTCTTAAATTTCTTCTCCTTGCTAGTATTGAAAATGAAAATTGAAACTTATGGCTTATTCCTATATTTAATTACATTTTTATGTGTGGGTGATTTCATATAGTTCACTTGGGAAGAATTTAAGCTTAAACAGCTTTTCAGTAATCCACAGAAATCTCTACATTATCACTTTAGAATTTAATAGTAAAATGTCATTGTTACTATGAGTTTGAACATGTAGGGGCAGTATAGGACTGTTTTTGTAAATCTTGTCTGAATTCTTTTAAATCCATAAGTGTTGTTAAAAGTTTGCTCTTCTGAGAAAATGCAACTGTATGTCTTTTTAAAGGATAATTGGCACTATTAAATTAAGTTGGAATTATTCGTTATTCTCATATATATTATACAAAAGATTTTATGTTAGGGAAGCTCGTGGCCTTGATTTATATTTGAATTCAAGGAATGCATTAAACTTTTTAACAGAAAAACGGCATTTTTATATTTAAACAGTAAAAATGAGGACAAGTCAATCCATGAAAATATGTAAAATACTAAAATCAGTGCACTTTCGTTCTTATTAATTCTGTACCAACCTTTCAAAATGAATGTTTAATTATGCAAATTTTAAAAAATAAAGTCTTAATTTTTCAAACTGAGAGGTGAACAAAACTTAGGTTACTAAGCTGTCTAATTTTAAAATTTTTAATCAATATTTTTTTTCAATATTAAAACAATTAGGGTTATTACAAACTGTATAGTAGATTTTTTTCACTGAAAGTGATTTACACTTAAAAGAAAACAACTGAGTAGTTATCTCTTCCACCTATTCATGCAGTCTCTTCAACATCTCCAATGAGTCAAGAATGGCTTTAGGCATTTGGAGTACAACAGAGAAGAAACAGTCCCACATCCTTGCCCTGCTGGAGTTTCTTTCAGAAGCAGAGTGCTTAAGAGCATAGGTGATAGAACCAATTAGACCTGGGGTTAGGTTCTTAGCTCCACCACTTACTTACCTTCATCTGTAAAGTAGAGATAATAGTATCTACTTTGTAGGGTTGTTGTGAGGACACAGTGAAATAACCTATAGAAAGTACAGTTATGTAATAAGAACTTAATAACTGTTATGAAGCCCACATAACACTTTTTGAAAATGTATTGGTAAAAATTATAATTAATTCTTCTGATATATTGGTACTTATTTCTTTTACCTACCTATGATTAGTATTTTCAATATTTTTTCAATTTTAGTGTCTTCAAATTGTGAAAATATACAGCATCAATTTTGAATGTCCTTTTTCTTAAACTATTTCCTGTATGACTGTTAATCTCTAAATGGAAAGATACTGCACATAAAAAATTAATGTGATTTCGTTCTACTTACGTTATGTAGATTCATTCATCATGACTATCACATATGGAAAAATTAACCCCATTATGTCTTCCTCAAATAAGAAGGTAACATGTGCCACCTTAGTATTTTGTTGGAGTTTCTCAGATGTTCAGAATAACTGTGCTGGCTTCAAATACCATTAAATTAAAAAA
Organism: Myotis brandtii; assembly: GCF_000412655.1. NCBI lineage: Eukaryota > Metazoa > Chordata > Mammalia > Chiroptera > Vespertilionidae > Myotis > Myotis brandtii. The sequence goes on along the minus strand of NW_005363098.1, from coordinate 3,681,827 downwards.
TTTAAATTGCTGTATAGGATTTAAAAACATAGAATTTATTGATTCACAGATTATCTAAAACGTCTAGCAAATAGTTGTTAAAAGTCTAACAAATAGTTGCCATTATGATTTTAAGTTCTGACTCCATTTCTTTCCCTAAAGGCCCCAAATAAGTTAGTTAGGAAATAGAACATAATTGTTGACATCTTTGAAAATTAGCTTGTCAAAATGGTACTTGATATAGCATCACTATATAAGAATTGAGATTTAAAAAACATTTAAAGAATTGATTCACAATTTTTAACAAAAGTACGTAGAAATTTAGATTTTTTTTTTACCCTGTGCTACTTTTTATTTTTAATTATGGGGAAACCCCATATTTAACACACACAGTCCCATAAGGACATTCCCCCAAAACACACAAATAACCCCCCCCCCCCCACTTCTGTTTATTAGCTTATCTGCTATGTTCATGCTGCCAAGTGCCTCATTGAAGGGGAACTCTTGTTCTGCCATTTTCATATTAGCGTTGTTATCATGCAGTATTTTCAGCTGCCCATACTCATTACCATACAGCTGGTATGTAGAGAAGAGAAGGAAACAGGCAGAAGTTGTGCTGTCTACAAAAATAAGAAACTCTCTTGCAGATGGGGTGCTGGCAGATGGGGCATGTGTTTGAACAGGTTTTACTAATAACAGAGTGCATTAAAAATCATTCTGAGAAAGTCTAAGGTCAGTGCCATGAATTCAGAGCTTAAGAGGTTATTCAGCCTTTGTAGACCTTTTTAGAATATTAATTAACTCTAATACAGAAAAGTAATAAATGGCCAACCACAACCTCTTCCAGAAATTTTTTATCGGTTTTTCCTTTTTTATTTTAATGTATTTTGTTTCTCTTTAATATAATTTAAAAGCATCAGTACTGTTAGTTTGCATCTTTCATAATCTTGCACTGTATTTTGTAGTCTTCAATATATTTGCTTAAAATTTCCAGACTATGTCTATATACAAAAATGTATATGCTTTTGGCAATGTAATAACATTCTTCAGCTTGGATATATAACATTACAATGTGTATTAGAGGTTGAAAGCCAAAGACAATTTTGAAATCTATATGTACAGTGTTGACCTCTTTGGAGATTAAGATGAGGTATGTTCTGTCTGCATTCAAAGTTAGAAGTGAATGGTATGCCCAAAGTGTTAAATTATTTGTTAAAATTATTACTTGCACATTTTATCATATTCCCCAAACCAAAATGAGTGTAGTAATTGAAATAACTATCAATAATTTTTTAAAAAAGGTATTTCAGTGGGATCTTAGCCCTTTGACCCTTTTCAATAAGTGTAGTGTTTCTTGATACATTCTGTCTCAATAAAATATGGTGATAGCCCTAACTGGTTTGGCTCAGTGGATAGAGCGTCAGCCTGTGGACTGAAGGGTCCCAGGTTCGATTCCAGTCAAGGGCATGTACCTTGGTTGCGGGCAAATCCCCTGTAGGGGGAGTGCAGGATGCAACTGATCGATGTTTCTCTTTTATCGATGTTTCTAACTCTCTATCCCTCTCCGTTCCTCTCTGTAAAATATATTAATAAAATATATTTAAAAAATAAAATATGGTGATGAAAAACAGCTAAAGTAAAATAAAGCTAGGCAATTATATGTAAGATATGCAGTGTTCAATTTAATTTTAATAGAAATGGAACTCAGCCTGTTATTCTGTTCATAGAAATTAAAAGGTGTTTTTGTTTAGCTGAAATTAGTTATAATGCTTTTGGTAATTCTCAAAAACTTTCTTGTCAATAAAAAAAGAGGTGCAAAAATGCTATCTTTTAGGTTAATGCCTGCAAATAAATATAATACTACTTTAAGATCTGTGGGAAACACTGTACATTAAGTGTTGTTAAAACTTTTTATTTCTTATAATAGTAAAAGTTTGTATTCTGTTGGGCATTTTTAAAGATACAGGAAGTTCTAAATGAGGTTCTTTTAATAACAAAGATAATTGCATTTTCATTGCATATCAAATTGTGTTTTCTTCCCATTAAATTTATACTTGAATTGTGTAACTGATAAATATCTAGAAAATTTTATTACTTTCCCCTGAAGGGAAAATGTATAAAATATTATAAATACTATATGTGATACATTAATACTAAATGATATAAAATATATTTTTCTCCATTTTCTACTTCCATTACCTTACCTTATTCCGAAAAAAATAAGTCTTTCAAATTAGGCTGAAAATAGTATTTCAGTTATTTTTTCTATAGTTCTGTCATTGTTGATTAGAGTATGTCTTTCATTGCTAATTATATCATAAACTAGGGGCCCAGTGCACAAATTTGTGCACCTTGAAAGGAACTGTGGGCCGCGAGGCTGCGGTGGGCACAGGTGTAGGTCTCGGCCCATCCTCTGTGCCCCTGCCTGGCCCCTCCTGCCACGGCCCCTGGTTCCCTCTCTGCTGGCAGCCCCACTCCTGCTGCTGCTGCTCCCACGCACTGACAGCGCCAGCCCGCTCACACCCACTGACCGCAGCAGAGCTGCTGTTCACACCTGCTGCCAGCACCCAGTGCCGGACCCAATTACTCGGTGCCGTCAGGGGGTACTAGCGGTGGCTGCTGCCCTGATCACCCCTCAGGAGCAGGGGAAAGGTGGAGAAGCTCTCAGGGGTGATTGGGGCCAACAGCCTCTGCTCGCACCCGCTGATGGCGCCGAGCTATCAGGACAGGCACTGGGTGCTGACAGCAGGTGCGAAGGGCGGCTCTGGCACCAGCTGCTGATGCAAGCGGGGCTGGCACTGAGAGTGGGTGCGAGCAGTGGCTCCAGTGCCAGCAGCGGGTGTGAGCGGTGCTGGTGCTGGCAGCAGGTGCGAGCACCAGGTGGGACCACAGCGTGCAGGAGCAAAGAATTTTCAGTAAACACCAGAGGCTCGTCCTGATGACAGTGACCGGTGCCCTGCCTTGGTCTGGCACCTCCACTCACCTGCTCCACCAGCCCGCCACAGCCAACGCCTGCCATGTTCCACGCAAGCCCCCTGTTGGTCAGCGCACGTCATAGCGACTGGTTGTTCAGTTGTTCTGGTTGTTCTACAGTTTGGTCTATTTGCATATTAGCCTTTTATTATATAGGATATTATTTATTGATACCCTGATATGTGCAGGAACTATGGAAGAAGCTGAGGTACGACAAGAATCAAAATAGAAGTGGTCACTGTATTCACGGAGCTTATACTAGTAGTCTAATGGGGAAGATAGACATGTGCAGATAGACTGTGACAGGGTGGATCTGAGCACTGTGAGCAACACCTTAAGAATGGGGAGGAGGTGGCTCTATGATGGAAATTGGAGATGGCCTATACAGAGGTGATTCCCATGGTTTCATCTCCAATGCAGACATTTCTTCTGAGCTCCAGAGCTAGTTGAAGTATAATATCCTCACCTGGACGTCTCAAATACACCTCTAACCAAATATGACCAAAAATGGAACTTGTGAGCCTCTCTACCCCTGAAAAGAAGCACAACACAACTTTTGTCCAGTACTAGTAGTCTCTGTCATCTTCCTGCAGTTGCATAAGAAAACCTTGGTGTCATCTTTGATCAACTCCCTCTTCTTTACTTCTTCCCATGACCAATCTATCACCAAGTGCTATCAGTTGTATGTTTTAAACATCTGTCAAATGTTCACTTCTATCCATCTCTGTTGTGCCGTGAGAGTCCAAGCCAGCATTGCCTCCTGCCTGGTCTAGTGGAATAACTTCCTCACACAGTTGCTCCATATCCACTCTCACGTCCATTCTGTTTTTAACATTATATTCAGAATGATTTTTCAAGAGGTTTATCTGATCGTGTCCTTCCTTTGGCTAACATCCTACATTAGCTTTTCATTACTCTTATGGTAAAGACCAAAACCCCTTAGGAGCTCTTGCATAATCTGGCCCTTGCCTACTTCCCTAGCCTTGTCTTACACCTGTCAAAGTACTTTTATTCTGAGCAAGCAGCCACAGTGGTGCCCCCTCCTCCACTCCAAAACAGCTTAGCCATTCCTTTAGAGAAAAACGGCTTCTGAACCTGCAGACTAATCAACACTTTAACTTTGTGCACTTTTCTAACACTGTAGCATTTGCCATAGTTTCAGTTTTGCTTTGTTTTCATTGTTTCATTATCTTTCTCCCCTATTACACTATAAACTCCAGCCATGAAGCAAAGACCATACTTAATTTAGCTTATGTATAACAGGCACCCAAATAAATGTTATTGAATGAATGAGTGTCTGTGGGAGATTAAAATAACCATATAAATCTACATTTGTTATAATTATGTATCCTAGGTAGAATAAAGATAATTAAAGTTGAAACAATAAAGTGTAGGATAGAAATATGCATGTATCAATATGATATTTACTGCTAGGAAGTAATAACCACACACGGATCAAATAGACATATATTAAAGATGGATTGGCTTTTAGAAAAGGTCATATGTGGTGACATTAAGAAACTGTATCAAGTGATTACATATTAAAGAGGATGTTCTTTACACACACACACACACACACACACACACACAAGTACACACATACATAGACACACACACTACTTGGTTAGTAAGTCAAGTATTTTTAGGCTGTCTACTAAACTAAAAAATTCAAAATGAAGTAGAAGTCATAATTTCCTGTCAAGTATATTTGGGTTGGAGTAAACAACAGAACATTTGAAACAATTTCTTAAGTGAATGTTATTACCAGTTTTCTGTAGTGTTCAGATAATTTTGGTGAGGGTGAAAGAGCTATTAGTTCCTTCGAAAGGACATTCCAATGGAGCTGTTTGGTGTATTCTGTTCTCAGCTTTTTTTTTTTTTTGTCATCTTATGTTTTAGGGAAATAAAGCATAGGGCATAAAGGAGTGAAGATAGAATATAGAAGTTCTTATGGATTTAGGAAAAGGAAGCAAAATCACATATTGTCATGAACACCTTTCACTGTGTCTACTGATCACTTAATTTAGCTTATATAATGTCAAAGATGATGGGATCAATTCTTCACCAAGGAAATACTGGCAGTGGTGTATTAATTCTTTGTCAAGTAGCTTTTGGTAAATTCCCAGAAGTGTATCAGAGTACACAATTAGTTGCCTAATTTGTCTCTTCTTTCTTTGTGTCTGCTGTGACTCTAATATATATTTCATCCCACACGTCACACATTTGCACATTGAAATAGCTCAGTATCCTAGAGATTTCTTAACTACCAATACTTCTTGCTATGTACATGGAAAAACTTATTTTGTTTTCTATAGACTAGAGACCAAAATCTGCCTGTATTTAAATCCTAACTCCAATATTTAATAGTTATGTGACCTTGGAGACTTAAACTCTCTGTGCCTGTTTTTTTCATCTCTAAAGCGGGATAATAATAGTACCTACTTCACAGGGTTTCAATGAATTTTAATTAGATAATATAATGCAGTGTTAATGAGTTAATATAAATAAAGCACATAGAAAAGTGCCTAGCATATAGTAAGTTTTCTTTAGTTGTTTATAGTATCTTTGATAGTAGGTACTGAAGAAGCACTCAAGTCAGATTAAAATCTAGTATTTATTTTTCCTTTATTATTTTGGTTTAAAGTATTGCCATGTGCATTTCCTAAAAATACTTATCTCTTACTCTTTCCAACTCTATGCATTGCCATAAAAATTGAGCAGTTTCATTTATCAATTATATTGATTTGTCATTTTTTATTGACTCGTCTGTTCTTTCTCCTGAATTGGGAGTTCTTCCAGGATAGAGACTACATCTTGCTCAATTTTACAACCTTTTTTTTGCTTAGTGTAACCCTGCCTAAATATTTCTTGAATGTGATGGATCTAGATCTATACAAATAAAATGTTTGAATAACTGTTTAGTCCCGTCCCCCCCCCACCCCCTTGTTTTGTTGTTTAGAAAATAGAGAACCATTGTATAACACATAGGATTCATTGGATGAGACTGATAATATTATGGTGGAAATTGGGGTTAGAGGCTCACCATAATTTTTTCTCACAATAATTTCCTTTTCCTATGGTACCTATCTATAAACAAATACAGTGAAATTATAAAGATAAATTCTTTGAAAAGAAATGAATTAGTGGGGAATAAATGACATCTTGGTCTAACAAAATCTATTTATTGTAATTGTTTAATAAAGCTAGTTAAGTAAAAATTCCTTAGAAAATATAATTTAATTTTTGCTGTTTGCATTGTGATCATAATGACTAACATGTCTTCATTTTACATCTCTTGAAAAATGGTTAGTAAGTCTCTTGATATAATAACTTTAAAGGAAAGGCTTAAAATGAAAAGGTGTGTGTGTGTGTGTATCCCAAGGGCTAACCAAAGTATTTCAAATTTAAGAATAAAGTTCAGCACCTTTTATGCTAGCTTTGACTCTGTATTCTTTTCTAAAGTTAAATAAGCTATTCCTCGTGGGCTTTGTGTGTGTGTGTGTGTGTGTGTGTGTGTGTGTGCGTGTGTGCGCGGGTGGGTGGGTGGTTGTAGAAGTCAATATTCATTGACTCAATAAAAATATTTTCAGTTTCAATAAAATATTTTCAGACTCAATAAAAACATTATTTTCAGCCTGGCCAATGTGGCTCAGTTGGTTTAGTGCCATCCCATGCACCAAGAGGTCACCAGTTGATTCTGGTCAGGGTACATGCCCCGGTTGCGATCTTGATCCCCAGTAAGGGGGTTGGGGGCGTGCAGGAGGCAGCTGATCCATGTTTCTCTCTCATCAGTGTTTCCATCTCTCTGTTGCTCTCCCTTCCTCTGTCTCAAATCAATAAAAACATTTGAAAAAATATATAGTAAGATTTAGTTTTTAAAGTGTTCTCAGATCACCATGTTGTACTTCTCAACAGGCCAGCTGTATGTACAGAGCAGTTCTTAAGTTGTAATGCACATTTGTTTTACTATCATGCCGTCAATTATACCGTGCCTTCAGTCAGCTCGTGGAAAGTTAGGGTATTCCTCCTAGGGAAATAACTTTTTAGAGTCATGTATCAAATATGATGAACTTTCAAAGTTCATTTTTAAACATTTGGAGTCCTCCAGTATTTATATACAAATATTTTTTAAATTATGTACTAAAATATTAAAGTACATTTTAGTAAAGAAAACGAACTTATAAATAAAATGTTGTATTACAATAGTTTTGCTAAGATTATCAAAGTGCTCCTAACTATTAGGCTCATAGTCACTGGAAATATAACACTACTATAGATCAAATATCTTTTCAAATTAACAGTTACTTTGAAAATATTTCCGTGACAGGCAACATTATTACAAACCCTACCTTGACCCACATATTTCCAGCAATTTCTTTGTATTCAGATTTTACTTCCTAAGTCTTCACAGTCCTTCGGAATGTACTGAAAAGGTGGGGGGATTGTGTACACAGGCTATTCATATAATTCTTGATTCTTTTGACACAAGGAATGCAGTTTGTTAAATTATATATACAGTAATTGCTTTAAAATGTAAATTGATGCTTCTAAAATGAATATTTCTAATCCTTTTTTAATGTGTTGGGGGCATGACTATTAGGTTCTTCCCTACTCACTTGACAGCTACATCAAACTCTTGAATAGTTAAAGAGCAGACAAGCTACTCTAAAATAAGTAAAGAAATGATTAAAAAAATCACTGTGATGCACACTTTCTAAAGCAAGTGTGATTCATACTTCTTAGGAGCCCAACACCAATATGGAATAGCTGCTTAATAAATGTTATTGAAGAAGTGAAATTAGTTCATGTCCACAGACTTTTGATTCACATCTAAAATTTTAAAATATTGTTTAAAATAATCCTTTCTCATTTGGAATTCTTCTAGTATGTATGTAAGGTGCTTGAGATGAGAAGAGATGTTATATTTTTTAAAATGCACTAAGTTTGAACCTGCTAGTCAGATATTTATAATTGGACATAATTATCAAATTCAGTAAGCCAAACAATAGAAGTTCGTGGAGTTGAGAATAACATGTATTTTAGATTAAGAGTTCCTGGATGACGACAAGCTAGTGAGAGTGAACCTAAGAGTTGTACCTGAGGCTGTATTAAACTTTAGTTGAAGGCTTTTTCCAACCTTGAGACTCTGTGAATATGTTCTGGATTCCTTTATGGTCATTGAGAATCTGTTCAGAAAAGTGTACCATTGGTAAAATCTTTTCACCTTCATTAACTCAGGGTAATCATGTCTTTCACTATCATAGATATTTGGTGATATAAGCCTGGCAGATGCATTGACAATCTACAGAGATCCAAGCCCAATCTCTCTTTTCAAAAAGAGTAGGTTATCAAGTGGAATGATAAAATCGGAACATAGAAAGTTAACGAACAAAGAATTAGAGATATGATCTGGTAGAATTGAGTTACTAGATAGAAACAGTTTAGAACAGTGCTTGGCATATGTTATAGATTAAGTATTAACCTGCTATTCCAATTCTCTTCCTTTTCCAAGCTTAGGAATCTTTTGAGATAGGTGCTGAGACTGAGAGTAGTATGAGGTGACAAATGGTGAAGGAAATGGAAGAGTAATTGCTGCATGAAAGAGTTGAAGAGTTTAAATCCACTTATGTATTCTTTTCTCTGTATCTCTAATTTCAGCAAGTGAAAATTTCTTCGTGAGTGGTCTTCAATTTTATATACATTTTTGAAAATATAAAAATAATATAAGTATATATGTATATATACATATATGTATATGTATACATGTGTATACACACACACATATATATTGTGTTATAATACTCCTGTACTAGAAATCCTCTCATGACACCACAGTGTATTTAGAATGAAGTCCAGGCTCTGAACCATGGCTTACAAGATCCTACATGGTTTGTACTGTTTCCCCATATTCAAAAGTACGTCCTGCTTGTGAGTTTGATTTCTAATATGAATGCCTCTTGAAACAGAAGGACCCCTTATTAGTCAGTGTTTAAAAAGTCAACAATGTTCACACCCACACAGTAAAGTTCTCCTTGTACAGAGAGACACATATGAGCCCTAAAATGGAAGAATGAGTCAGGGCAGGAAGTACTTTTGAAGAAACTATTACTTGTAAGTTAAAGAATATTCTAAGTATAATATTAAATGTTTGAATTTAGAGACACAAAGCTAAGTAGGTTATCCCCGAATGAGCCTTATAAGACTAAGGACTGCTAGAAGCCTTGCAGACGTAGTTAATCCTTCAAGTTAATGGTTGTGGCATTTCCACATATATCTTAGGTTCACAGTCTCCTTTATCTTCAACATCTACCAAATTTTTGTCTTAAACTTAGAAGCAAGACCATGTCTTTTATGAAATCTTTGAAACTATTTAAATTATTTTCCCATTTTTCAACCTCCTATACTACCCAGTTTGTCACTTGATGTCTAGTCAAATATTGTCCTCAATTAGTTTCTTGTCTCGCTATTAGGATTTTAAGAATCTTGGGGGAGGAGGGTTATTGTAATGTTTTTATTTGTCCTCAGTAGCATTTTGCAGTTATTAGGATGTAGTAGGTGATTATTTCTCATTTTATTGCTGTCTTTTAACCTAAATCTGTTTCTGTCACCTTTTCCCCCAATCATTATGTCTTTGTCTCAGATTTTCCACATGTAGTGGAAGCATAGTTATACAGTATGGACCTAGATAATCATTCCATGAACTGAATAATCAAGATTTAGTCATAGTTCACATATTTAATTATTTTTTTGCAAAATATAACACTTTTTTCTTGTTTAGAAATGTCTAAATCTTTTTGGATCAACTTTTACCATCACATATCTAATGGAAATCAGTTAAAAGTCATGAACTTGGGGCCCGAGTCTCAGGTTTTAATGCAGCCTCATAATCCTGAGCCAGACACTTAATTCCCTACCTCACCTTTCTCACCTATTAATAACAGTTATTATTCTATAGGGTATGAGTAGGATATCTGTTGGGCATCTACCATGTCCTCACAGGGACTCTGTGGGTTAGGTTGGTAAGGTAGATTTTTACAAATAAGAGAAAACTCATAAAGATCAAATAACCCCTGATAGGTTACACTCTAATAATGACAAAACTGGTTTTAAACTCAGGTTGCTCTGATTCCCAAGCTCATGTTCATTTCACAAACAAAGGAAAATTAGATAAGATGATTTTCAAGATCCCTTCTGGTTCTAAACTATGATTTTCTGCTATTAATGTTTTTCTGTTGATTCAGGGGATACAGTTTTGTTGTTGTTTTTTACTTTTTTGTCTTTAGCTCTTTTGTCAAAACTTTCTGATCATGACTCATAGCTGATTTTAAAAAATTAAATAGCCTTTGAAGTGAAAGGTTATTTTAATTCTAAAATATAAGAATGATGTGCTACAATTATAGAAAATTTTTCTCAAGTCAGATAAATGTATTTGAACATCATATTAGCAGCAGTAAATATGGAATTAGATTAAAAAAGTAGAAGAGTGAATAGGATTCTAGGCTTCATTGAGGAAATATTGATTTCTTTCTGCGTATTAATTAAGTTCTTTCCTGGTTTATATTTGCTGTTCTAATTTTCTTAAGGTCAACATTATTTATAGTTTCCCATGATATTTTTCTTACTTTACTAAAGAGGTCACTATAAAAATTTTATAATACAATTTTGAAAGGAAAATTTTGGATACAAATTCAAGATACTTACTGGTAGTTTATTTTGGGTTTGAAGCATGAGATGTAAAGATTAATTGCTTTCTAGATAAAGTCTAGACTGACCTACTAACTTGGCTAAATTATTGCAGAATTGCTGATGTTGCCTGTCTAAAGTAGTCTAAAGAATATTTTGATACATGTATTAAGTCCCTCTGACAGCTCTGTATAACAATATAAATTTCAGAAAACAAGCAAGGAAAATGAATGTACTCATTGGTTTCTTCTGTGGCTGTGATAAATAGAACTCTTAATTTCTATTATGTGTCAAACTCAAGTGTGAATATTAATATACTGGTGGATGTATACATTGGTGCTTGTGTTTATCAGATCACAAATTTGGCCCAATCTGAAGGGATGGAAAAATGCTTCTACTGCTTGAGTTAATGTTACATATTGTGTTAAACCCTCAGGTGCTGCATTTTTTTTTGTAAAAAGAGTTATAGATACCTTAAAACTTAAGAAAAAAATAAAATTTGTACCATTTCTACAATTATACTTATTGTAAAGGAATTTTAAAAGCAGTCCGAGCCATGAAATTTTGACTTGCGTTTTGCTTTTCTGAGGTTAGCATTTTGTTATATTATTTGCTTGTATTATTATAAACATTCCCCCTCCCTCAAACAAATTTATGTTAAACAAAAGTTAAATTAGATATTTATACTAGTTAGTGTTTGGATTATTTTTCTAATGCAGTAATATTTCAATATTTGTTTACTTGGATGGTAATTTCAAACATAATCTGGCTCACTTTGTTCATTTTACCTATTATCAAAAAATATTTAGAGCTGATTTTAATGTGAGTCCTAAGAGTCATATGTGTATGTTTATCTGTGTGTGTATTGCCTATTGTGTCTTAAATTCACCATAAATTCAGTAGAGGAAGAAAATTTTTTCTTAATTATATACTTTCCTGTGCCTGACACATAATAGGTGTTAAATAAGTGCTTAATGAATGACTATAGCTTATTGATCAATACTGCCTCCCACTTGCATTAGAGGAAATATAGATGCTGGGCATATATACTATTTTAATTGATAATACCTGTGATAAGATAAATTTATTAACTTGCCAGTGTCAGTTATGAACCTGTTAATAAGAAGTTGCATCCCAGAAAGTTAATGACAGTGTGTTAGTGAGATTTTAAAAAGTTTTTCAGCCTCAACATGCTTGGCATTCCTTTCTTTGATGTTGAAATATTGAACCGTCTCTAATCTAAATTCTATGCTCAAGGCAAGGCATCTAACTGTAGTAGGTGGTTTTCCTGGGGTAATATCAGAGTAAAGAATGTTTTCATGATAATAGTAAAGAAAAATCACTGACATAAGAATATAAATACATTCTTCTACTATTAAAAAATGTTAACAAGGCAATGAAAAGAGAACCAGTAGTGTTTATTGTATCAATTAATAGGTAAACTTTAAGTATAACATACTATATTTAGAAAAATGATGCCATGGTTGCTAGTATTTGCTTATGTGGCTGATTTTTCAAAAGTATTATATTTATGTATCATTTTCTGCTGTACTTTAAAGTAAGATGTAAACTTTCAAGGAGTAGATAATAGAGGAGAAAGGTGTATAAAAAGAATGACAATGAGATAAGTGCAATTATAGAAGAATATATTTTTCATTAAAATAATGAATTCTGGGGGTCAAAGTGAGGAGAACTCTCTTAATTACTCCTTCTATTGATACCATGTGTAAAAATACATACTTCTCTGAAGATACAAAACTTTTACTGTTTATATTTTTCTCACTATTTGTTTGTAGATTAGTTTTGTTTCTGCCTGTAACCACAACTTGCTCATAAAACTTGTTGCCTAACCAATTGTTCAGAAAACCATTTCTCTTGTATTAGCTCACAGGTTAGTCATTCTGTAGCCATTTTTTCCCCAGAGGCTTAGACGCTGGGCAGTATGTCTTCATATCATTGTGCATTTTTAAAAATTAAGTTATTGCTCTCATCTATTCTTGTACACCTGGCTCATTAGAGTTGTGATGTGATGAGCATTGGATCTAAGTTATCTGATAGGCTATATTTTAGGACCTCATTGTTAGTCATTCTCCTTACTAATAGATTTTCACTAAGACTTATAAGTTGTTAGTCACCACAAGAAATAATTTTTATAGAAAGGGAAAGGTGTTGCTTAGCTGAAATTACATGAAGATTTAGTATATTGCAGTGAAAATATATTTAATACATTGAGATTAATTCTGAAATTTTGGATGACAAATAGTTATTTTCTTAGCTATCATGGTTGACTAGCTAACCTTTTCAGCAAACTTACTAGTTAACTTTCTGACATAAAGCATAAAATACTTCCTTTTTTGTAAACTTAACATAGATATAGGCTGATCTCAGTTCTAAAATGTTTCTATCTCACAAGTATAAAACAGATAGAAAAGGCTTTTTCAATCATACTACTAAAAAATTTAAATTTCTGCATAACGTTTTAAACATCTGTATTTTAGCCAAGACTTCCAGAAATAGGAATGTGAGAATGATTTCATTTGCTGTGTTCATATGTAGATTAGGATGGAAATAGTATAATAGATTACAATTTTCATTAACAGTATCTCAGAGAATATTAAAAATCATTCATTTTTATTCTATTAATTTGAAATCTAGTTAGAGACTTGGTTGACTAGCTTTGCTTGGCAAATTGTTTTTTCACAGTTCAAATTAACATGGTAAACAAGATATTAGAGGAAATTATTTAAATACTTAAGAAAATAAAGTCTTCTTGAGTACTTATACATTCTCACTTAAAGGATAAGCTAATTAAAAAACATTACTAAGTGAGAATCATGGTAGATAGGAATTCTCAAGGTAGTGAGAACTGCGGGGTAGTTGAAAGTCTTCTCAATGTATATTTTATATATCTTCTTGATTTTTAAACCTTGTAAATATTTTGCCTATTCAAAAATGAAACATGAATATACTTACCTACATATAAACATACATTTGTGGGGATCATGTTTCCTGTAACTTCATAGGAAACATGTAACCCCAAGATCATTCTTTGTATATTCTTCGAATATACAAAATTAATATATGTATTTGTTCTTTAAATAGCCTAGGTTTTGAGACCGTGTCCCTGGTTTATTAAAGTTGGTCTGTGTCTTCAACCGAGTAGACTTAATTTGAAAAGGAAAGTGCAACTAGAGATAGGAAATGATTTCAATTGAAGTCAAGGCATAAACTATGACTGGTAGGTAGGCCATTTAATCTCTGACAAGCTAGATACCACTGGTTTTAGAGGTATTCACTTTACAATTAGTTTCTTCAGATAGCCCAGAAAGGATAGAGGAAAGAGGAAGGTCAACTTTTTTTTTTTTAATCCTGAGTTCTCTGAGACCTCTAATAAAAGGGTTTATGGATCCATTCCTAACGGTTGGATTTTCTTTTTCTTAGAGTAGGGGTTTTCTTTTTTAAAGGAATTTTCCTTTGAAGTAAGCTAATTTTTTATTTAGAAAACTAACTTCTTCTGGATACACATGTGTATTGTTTCTGAAGATTGGGATTAATTCAAGAGCTGAGTAGAAGATTTTTTAAAAAGATAATATACTAGAATATAATTTCCAAGAGGAGATCCTAGATGTATGTTTTTATAAAATTTTAGATTATTTCATTTATGTTACAAAGTAAAAGGCATTATACAACTTAATATCTTAGTTATAAAGGTAAACATATTTATTTTTTAAATTATGATGCTACTTTCTACAGTATTTAGAATTATTTCCTAGCAAGAGTCATTTATTACCATAGCAGAGAACATTAAAATGTAATAAGTCTAAATAGTATTTCTTTTTTCTGAAGAATTTCTAAGTACTTAAATAACTACAGGCACACAGTTTACTTGTAATAAAGAATGTTAATGGGGAGGGTAGGAGTTAATTAACTAGACCCTTAATAATGGGCCTTTCTAGTCCAAGGAATCTTATAATTGCCTCTGAAGCTAGTTGTGTAGCAAGTTGTGAGATGAAATATCTAGATTTGTGTAGTAGTCATTTTAAGAAAAAGGTTGTCTTCAGGCAAACTTTGGAACCTTTATTATGTAAAATGCCTTTTTAATGATAAGCAATACATATTGTCAAAATAATTTTGGTGATATAAGTTCAGTGCCTCCTGTTTATATAAGATTAAATTAACAATAAGGCTAAGACTCTCCTATGAGCACAGTTTTTACTCCCTTTGGAGAAATTAACCTTTAGGCAAACTTTATACACTTAGTAGTATTTTGTTAATCTTAAAAATATATTCCTATGATTACTAAGGATTATTGAAGTGTGTGGTAATTTTCTTGAAAACTGTTTGAAACGAATGAAATGGAAAAGCATAGGGGATATTTTCATTAAATCTTAATATAAGAAGTATACATGTTAAAAAATAACTTAGTGCATATTTTCTGCAAATGTTATATGTTCCAAACTGGTTTACTTTATTGTAAATCCCCCAAAGGATATTTAATATTCCTCTCTTAGGGATTGCCCATTTTGTACCATTCAGCTACTTGCAAAATCTGGTCAGTCTGTGCCAGGACTGCAATAGGATAAGTTAGTGAAAATAGCCTGTTTGGCTTCTGTTGGGAGGACCCGATGAAAATATGTTCCATTTTCAAAATGTTTCTGAAAGGACTTATTTGTGGAAACGATGCTTGCCATTTCAAACGCTTCAAAAAGGCAGGTTTTACAAAATGCAAAAATAATCTCCTGAAAGTTTGAAAGGGTAGAGGGGGCTGCCGTGTGGGGGCGGTCTCTTTTGCTGCCCACATCCTCCCTCTGTTCGGTGCGTTGTGTGCTCACGGGTTCCCTGGAGCGGATCACCATATAATTGATGTGCAGTCTGCATTGCTGAATCCTGGACTGCACCATTCTGTGTTCAAGGGAAGATGTAATCTGATCCCTCTGCTGCTGAGGGAGGAATCTGTTCAGTCAAGGCTTTGACAGGGCATAGTCTCCTCCAATAATCTTCTCGGTTCTCTCTCATTATTCCCTCGAGTTCTCCTCAGTCAAGCTGCATGTATGTATGTGTGTCCCGAGGAGCGGTTTGATACTGAGCTGCATTTGCCTTTACTGTGGAGTTTTGTTGCCGGTTCTGCTCCCTAATCTTCCTTTTCTGACGTGCCCGAGCATGTCCACATTAGAATCTGTGACATACCTACCTGAAAAAGGTTTATATTGTCAGAGACTGCCAAGCAGCCGGACACACGGGGGCACAGAATCACTGAAGGGGAAAAATACAGAAAACATGGGTTTCTACGGCACGCTAAAAATGATTTTTTACAAAGTAAGTAATCTGTTTTCTTCCTGTGTTGTATGAGTGTGTGTGTGTGTGTGTGTGTGTGTGTGTGTGTGTGTGTGTGTGTGTCTGCCTGAGAAGGAAAATCTGTATCATCAGAGATGGCTGCAGTATCCTCTAATTTTGGTGGGTGGCTGGATGTCTGGTAGTCTGTTTTATATTGTGAATGTAAGCAAATAAGGGAAAGACGTGAGCTGTAAAAAAAAGCTTGAAATGAAAAGAAAATGGATATTGGAATCTGGGAATTTTTCACTAAAAATATATTCAGACTTTAGAAATGTGGCTCCATTAAATGCTGACCTGGAAATACTCTACCCTTAGTTGGCGTTTAGTGAACCTCTTGCCTTTAATTTTTCCACACCTTAGATCTATATATTTTTTCTTTTTTCTTTAGTTGACTCTTTTAAAATGCAGAATTGCTAGGATTTTGGGGATTTATATTTAAAGAGATCATATTTACTTTCTGTACCCCTTAAAAATTGCAGAATTAATTTTTGGTTCTAAACTCAGTATTTTTCAGTAAACAATATAATATTTAAAAGACTTCTATAGTCATACAGGAACTGCTTTATTTTATAAAATATTCTAAAGATAAAAACCATTTCTCTGGTTCCTTTGATATGTATATTGGGCATTTTTATTAATTGAAGGTTTTCTAAGATGGGAAATAAAGTTTGCTTTTAGTGGCAAATGGCATTTGCACCAATGTATTTACAAGATATCTAGGGAAGTTCTGAAAGCCAGTATTCCAAACTTAATTAGAATTCATATCAAAGTTTTTCATAATAATTTTGAAAATAAGAATCTGTGGAAGTTATTTAAAAAAACAACAAACTAGAATTTTAAGGTAATCTGTACTTACTGACCTTCCTGATGGATACATTTTGGGTGTATGTGTACGTGTCTATAATTTATATCCATGCAAGCACGTGGCTACCTATACAGTAAACCTTTTATACTTATTTTTTATTTTATTAAAATTAGTTGAAGAAAGAAAATAATGGTTTTTGAGAGGAAGCACATTAAAACAATGTAATGAGTACAGAAAGTTCTCAAGGGTTGAAATGAGACCACATCCATTTATTTCCAGCCGGTATTTCATGAACTAAGGTATACATTGTAGAGGAGCTTATACTCTCACCTCTAGCCCCTAATATTGTAAGATTGTCCCTGTGTTTTGTAAGACTTTCTTCATGATGATAAAAACATAGTCTTTATTATTCAGAGTGGTTCAGAAAGATTTTTAGAGTCATGTTGGTCCTCTTTAGTATTTACAGTGTAGCATAATGTGTTATGATGTCCCCACGTGAGGCAATAGGTAAGAAAATAAGGCTGCTGCAAAGCAAGGGTTTTCACCTTATTATGCAAGTAAGAGCTAGCTATCGCTCTGGGGTTTTTCTCCTTGTAATTTTCAGTAATATTACTATTAATTAGCAGACACACATCTGAGAGGGGTTGTTGAAATACAAAAAGTTGAATCCTATCACATCTTATTTCCTGGTTTTATGATATATGTATAGTTTGATTAGCTAAGTTAACCGATAGTGAAACATAGAAAATAAATATTTCAGTATTGACAAAATGCAATTCTGAATACATTTACAGTATTACATAAATATAGCATAATGAAATACGTTAAAGCTATAAATGTTGGATATACCTTACAAAGATGGGTAACTCATTCTTTTTAAGTCTTTTTGTTGTTGCTTTTCAAATTAAAATGTTTGTCTTGAGTATCTGTCCAAAGAACTATATTCTGTATGAATATCAGTTGACGGCTTTTCCCCACCTTTATTATAAGATCTCCAGATTTCTCTTATTATGGACTTACTTTTTTTTGCTGTCCTCATTGCCCATATTCATTGTTTTATGTCTTATTATTATTACTTTTCAAGATCATTTAATTTGCATTGCTCTCTTTACCTTTTATAATATGTGTTTTAAATTTAGTTACTGTTACTTTCATTCTGAAATTTTGAATTTTGCTTATTTTATCTTAAAATATGTTTTTAAAGGAAAATGAATATCAGTAAGAAAGGCATGTTAAATATTGTTCTTTTCTGTGTGGATTAACATGACATTTCCCTCTATATTGGTTCTTAAACCGGAAAACATAAAAGGTATATTGCTCTTAAGGAATATATATATGATGGATATCTATTTTTAAATCCTCATACACTGTTCTCTGGACAAAATATTAGGTGGAAAATTCACTTTTCCAGTCTTGTAAAGAGTAGAAAAAAGTAGAACTAATAGAAGAAACTGTGAAACATTTATTTTCTATAATATTTAACTACTCCTAATTAACATTGTAGCATATAAACATTTAAGATATTTATTAAAATTTGTTAGTTGGACTGGTGATTTAAAAAGAAACATATCTTATTTGTTTTACCTTATAGATGAAAAGAAAGTTGGACCATGGTTCTGAGGTCCGCTCATTTTCTTTGGGAAAGAAACCATGCAAAGTCTCAGAATATACAAGGTAATAATTAAGTATAAATAATAGATTCTCTCATGATTCTTGTGTTTCTTTAAAGAGTTGATGATTGTAAAAGCATTTCTCTCCATTTATCCTCATAGAATTATAATGTCACTAGTATTGTTGACTGTTTAACACATTTTGAGATCACTGAAAATTGGGAAATACCTTATTTTAAATAAGGAGAAAAATGTTTTCCACTATAGCTTTATATTTTTTTACAAATACATTGAAGTAAGACACAAGCAGAAGTTCTCTTGTCAACAGAATTTTTAAATCACAATTTTCCAGGAATTCTAAAAAGTAAACCCAAAAATATAAATAGGAGCAAATGTATCTTGTTACTATAGCAACAACTGTTCTAGGGAGTATATTTATATATGCAAAATAAAAGATACATTTATTAGCAGTGAAATAAGCCTCACAATTACTAACTAAATCATATTTCACGAAATTACTGTGTTAGAAATCCCCTTTTATTTGCTTGGTAGGTCTTGTGTTTTTAACACATACATTTCTACACCAGGAGAATAGTTTCCATAACAACTAAATACAATTGTAGGCTTGTTTCCTGCACCATTCCATCATTTTTGGATTTTGCATCAGTATAAAACTTCCCACTCTCACACTAATTAGGCTAAGTTAAGCACAATATCTATTAACTAGTCAATTAAAAATGGCTTTGGATGTCACTTGGAGTGTAGTATTTTAAAATTTAAATGACAAAAGAATCTTAAAAACTTTTTTTGGTCCTTTTTTTCATAATTGTCAGTTCTTCAGATAACTGAGTTAGCTATAGAAACCATAAGAACTCATGATGGTGACATTTCTTTTTCCCTAAATATTTTTATTTAGAGTTATTTTTATTCTATAAGCTGCAGTAAAATTAACTTTGCTCAGACATAAGTTTTTGTGATTGAACATTGTTACAGGTTGCATCTTTCTTTTTTCAGAGAAAACAGCTTATATTTTTATTTAATTCAGTTGCAGAATATATTTCTTTCAAAAGCTTCTTTGTGAAGTTTAGAAATGATAATAATTAGGATAGTTTTATATACAAAAAATGCAAGGATGATACAGAAAAGAAAAATAAAGCTCTCTCTTAGTTTATCAGGAAATGCTTTTAGTATCATTTTCTCATGTTAACTGTCCCCTTCCCTTTACTTAACCCTTTGCCTTTTGACAATTTGACTGTGTTTTGGTATTTCCACCAGAGGGTGTGGAGTGATATAGAGATAAACTACTCGCTTCATTTTTGCTTTTTCCTTCTAGTCTTGATAAAGTATTTCTTGGATGAGAAAGTTGAGTGTAATATTAAAATGTGCTATTTTAAAAAAAAAATGTAGATTCCAGATAATCATATAATTTTTGTTCTTTTATTAATATGGCTGATACCAGGACAAAGGTATTAAATTGTTCAGTTATTTTTAAGGCAGCTTATAAATGAATGATGACTTTTTACTGCATAACACATAAATTTGTCTTTAGTTGTTTATTTTTATATTGAGAAAGCACCTGAAAAGGTGAAAGTTTTATTTTTAGCCTTTTCACATATAATATTATTAAAGCAAACCAAACAGCATACCCTGTCTTTTTGGAAATGTCGTCAGTATATATTTGATATTTTTAAAATTTTTGACAGATTTTCTAGTAATAAGATGAAAAAATTTTCCATCATTTTTATTAGAAAATGTAAGTTATAATCACTATTTTAAAATTGTTTCATTTCAGAGAAGAAAATAGAGCATGTCTTTGAAATTTGATAGAAGAAAAAAATAGATTTAATTGTTGAATGTTAGAAATTATCATAGATGTATAATGTTAAAAGTAGATTTTTCTGTAGAATCTGGTGACTGCGATATATTTTTTTAAAACAAAATAATGAAATTGTTGGCTGGAAAAGCATTGGAGGGAGATGTTTTATTAGTAATTTATCAGAGCTTGATATTCAACTATTAGGGTACAATTTGTATAGTCTTTGGATTTAAAACACTATTATTATAGCTCAATAAATTGAAGATTTATTGTACAAATGTAACTACTTAACTAAATCTTTCTTCTTCTTTTTAACTATCTCTAAGAGATGTTTAGTACTTACCATGAGTTTAAATAATTTAGTTATTAAAATTAGAAAGTAAAGTTTAATATATTAATAACAGTTATCACTATATTTTTTTCTAATTAGTCATTTTCAGGAGAGTTGGACAACTTTGGAGATTGATAATCTAGTTTTAATTCCTCATTTTACTAGTTAATAATAGGATTGAATTTCAGGTGTTTTAAAAACTGGCTCAAAGTTTATTGGATAAAACTGTTTGGATCATTTAATTTTGCATATAATATGTTTTCAACACTTACCTATTTTGAGTAAATACATATCTAATCAAGGTTTGCTCCTGTCAAATATTATTTAAACTAAGGTTTATAAATTACAAAAATGAAAGTGAAATAGACAAATGTTATAAACCATTTAGAAGGCATCTGGGGCAAACTCAAGGAACATTGTGACTAGTGAAATGTCCAAAACATTTGAACATACTATTTCTACATTTGAATTTTTTAAAGTATTTATAAGTCTCACACCCCTTTTGTATACAAAATTTTAACTTTTATTTAATGATGTCACTAAAGACCAGTCAAAAGAGAAGTGGAACCTGTATCTTATAAGGAAATACTTTAACATTACTTGTATATATCAACAACTTGTAGTTTTGCCATAGAGATTCTGTCATTTGGTTGCAATTAGCATTGTTGGGATAATAACAGGTGGTTATGTAGGAGGGAGGAAACTTACTCTAAGAATAGAAGAATAGATTTTATGTATCCTTGCTCTCTGAGAATAAGCAAATAAAAATTATAATTTGATTAATGTTTGAAATATGCCAGATCAGCCCTAGCTAGTTTGGCTCAGTGGATAGAGCATCGGTCTATGGACAGAGGGGTCCCGGGTTCGATTCTGGTCAAGGGCACATGCCCCAGGTTGCAGGCTTGACCTCCAGTGGGGAGCATGCAAGAGGCAACCAATCAATGATTCTCTCTCATCATTGATGTTTCTATCTCTCTCTCCCTCTCCTTTCCTCTCTAAAATCAATAAAAATATATTTTAAAAAAAAGAAATATGCCAGATCATCATTCTTATTAAATTTGAGCCTGATATTCTTAATAAATATCTGTCTTTACTTTTACCCTTATATTTTTTATAGTACCACTGGGCTTGTACCATGTTCAGCAACACCAACAACTTTTGGAGATCTGAGAGCAGCCAATGGCCAGGGGCAACAACGTCGCCGAATTACATCTGTCCAACCACCTACAGGCCTCCAGGAATGGCTGAAAATGTTTCAGGTGACATGTCTAAACACAGTACTTGAAATGCTTCACTTAATTGCTGCAAAAATATAAGAGATTATTCAGCCATGAAAAGGAATTGTTACAGGCTACACCTTAGATGAACCTTGAAAACATTATGCTAAGTCAAAGAAGCCAGACACAGAAAGCCACATATTGTATGTTATATTCCAGAACAGGCAAATTCATAGAAACAGAGAGTAGATTGAGTGATTACTAGGCCATGGTGGGAGGGGAGGTAGAAAGTAGACTAACTGCTAATTGCACAGGTTTCTTTTGGGGTGATGGGAGTATTCTGGAATTGGATAGTAGTAATGGTTGCACAGTAAGATGGCTGTGCTGGGAACCACTGAAGTGTACATTTAAAATAGTGGATTTTATGTTATGTGAAGAATATCTCAATTTAAAAATGCTATTAAAATAGCGAAGCTCATTTTAATTTTTAAGTGAATTAGTGAGGAGAGTCCAGTGCTTATTTTATGGATGTGTGCATTCCCCTTCCTTTATTCCCCTTTAGGTAATAAGACCTTTCTTCCTTCTCCTCTTTATGTTTGGGTTTCTGGGATCACTAAATGTATTTGTGTTCTAAACTGCATTGCTTGAAAGTTAAGCATTTAGGAGTAATGTGAAGAACTCCGCTAATTAGTCACTGGTGGTAACTTACCACGAGTATTCCTCTACCTTGTAGCCTCTGAGAGTTGATGCAGCTTCTTTTCACTATGCCATGCTTGTGTGTGGCTCACTGAGCTCAAACTCTGATTACTACATTTTAGTAGCATTTAAATTCTTCGAAAGTTTACTGGGATAATTAGCTACAACCAAACCTTGAAAATTATGAATTTTATAACTCATGATAGTGATATTAAATTGATTTCTCTCTTCTTCCAGTGAGATTATGCATATAAATGACATATTTAGCAAAATAGTTGGCATGGATTAAACACTTGCATAATTATTCTTTTAGATAGTAAATAATATAAATTACGTTAAGTGAAGCTATCTGTGATATTGGCCACCATTCTAATATAAAATGAATATATTTTCTTACCTAGCTTGATTGGTGGTATTTTATGAATGCATAAGGGAATAATGGTTGAAAAGAGGATACTTTATTTGACATTTCAGATTTTTAAGATGTCCATTTATGTAAATCCTAATATTTTAAATAACTGGGCAAAAACTAAATAAATGTCCCAAAGTTTTTTCTTCAATAGCTAGAAAACTCACTTGAAGCAATGATGCTTTCAAATGGATTTTAAAAAATTGTTTCTTACCCTTCAGATGATTTCAGAGAAAATAGGATAACCCCTAATTCAACCACCCCACCCACCCCCGCTTGATGGTAACGGAAAGGTTAGAGCAGTGGTTCTTGACAGGGAGCAGATTTTCCCATGGCTGAAACAAATTCAGTTGTTACAACTGTAGGCATGTGGAGGGCGGGCAGGAGGTTGCTGGCATCTAGTGGGTAGAAGGAATTTAAGGATCAGCCCCCCACAGCAGAGTTATCCCTCCCTAAATGTCAATATTGCTGAGGTTGAGAATCTATGATTAGAGGAATGAAAAATGTATTTTATTGTTTTAACAATATTATGAACCACTACAATTATAAAGAATTGTGGTGTGTGGTTTTTTTTTTGTTTTTGTTTTTCATTTCTGTAGTTATTTATTGATTAAATTTATCTTCCCCCAAGGTTTATCCTCCCCACTCCTCCCAGGATTATGATTTAAAAAATTTTTTTAATTAATTTTTTTCATATGCATACCCTCAGAGTTTGATTTTTTCTGTTGCACCCTTTTCAAAAGAAAGTTATCCATCAATAAGAGGTGAAAATAGAACTCAGACATTAATATAATCTTAAAGAAATACTTAAAGATTTTTACTGTCTCTGGTTAATTGACAAAATGGGAATATGGGTGTGTGTGGTTATACCTGCACACACATGCAGTGTGAGCAACACAGCACTTGAGAGCAGTGCAAAAACTGATTTCATCAGATTTTTATAAGTAACAACACAATCAAAAATTATCGTCATTGTAGATAGCCTCCAAATAGTTATTTTATATAAAGAGCTTTATTTCTTATGAGAAGGAAGTCCAGAGTGAGATTTAAAATGAGTATGGGCACATTTTTTCCAATATTCCAAAATATTCTTTGCTAGCCATTTAGGTCCCCCCTCCCTAATTTTTAATGGAACTTTCTCAAATACTGGTCTATATACTAGGGAACATTTGTGCATTATTTTGCGATGAGGCTGTTTTAGGAAGTCCTTTGTACAGTGTTTGCTTGTTTAGATAGCTCAGGCTTTACTTAATGAAATGTCCACATTACCACATACTGTATGTCAGCAAATCTGAGATACAATCGATTGTCAGATGCATCGCAACTTCAAAAATGTTAATATTTTTTTAAAAAAGCTTGTTTCTTAGAATTAATGAGACTCAGTAAACTAAAGAATATTAGACTAGCTTTTGTTCAGTAAAAAGGCCCATTTGATCGCTTTTTATATGAGAAGTAGATGCAGTGAAGAAAACTTGTTCTTAGTTAATAGGAATAACATGTATAATTGTCCCTGTAGATATCGTATTGTTTTATTTTCAGATAAATATTCTGTAGCAAAGATATCCACTAGCAACAGAAGGTCAACTAGACAGATAGATCAGGACCTTGTCTGTCTCTGACACACCCAGGGCCTCATTGTCATTCACTGCCCTTTATTTTCAAGGCTGATGCCAAAGAAACTAGAAATGAATCACTTGCCTAAGGACTTACAATGCTTTAATGCCTAACTTGCAGAGAGATACGATTTCATAGTAAGGTGGGGGAGTCATGAGTTGACCTATGTTGGATAGTTGAGGGATAATTAGACTGGCATGATTTCTACAGACATGCTGTGGGGGCATTTAATGATGACTTTTCTGTTGCATAACAAGTAAAATGGGAGAGTTTGTCCCCTCCCTGTTCCGTTATTGCTCCTACGGCAGTGATACAGCATTGTTTTGGTCCAGTTCCATCTATTCTGACAAAGTACTCTGTACTCAATTTATAAATTGAATGAGAACAAATGACACACCATTTTGGATAAAGGGAAATTGAAACAGAATGCCACTGCAAAATAGCAGTGCAAATTAAAAACAAAACAAAAAACCTCAGATATTTTCTACTGTTTGAATTTTCAGTAGCCATTGATTCTGCTTGCTTTGGCAGCCGGATTGATGCTTTACAATGTTAATTTTGGGGAAAAGAAAAAAAATGTGTTGTTGTTTATGTCATTGGGGTATTAATAAATGGTTTTTCACTTGAAAATTTTAGCCTAGGTAAAGGCACCAATAACGTCATCATTCTCGTATGTTCAAATTTATATTCAGAGGCATCTGAAAAATTTAGACTAGGTAAAGTCACCAATAACATTAACATTCTCTTATGTTGAAATTTATATTCAAAGGCATCCTGATAGAATGAGAAGCACGTATGATTTAGAAGAAAAGCTCTTAGTACAAATTCTGGCTTTGCTTCTTAATAACTGAGTCATTTTGTTGATATTATATAACCACTCTTGCCTTTATTTTTATCCTCTAAAAAATAGATATAACACTAAAAATTGTCAAAAGGGAGAAAACATGTAAATGTGCTTAAGCTATACTTGGAAATACAGTGGAAAGTCAATAAAGATTAGTTTCCTCTCTTGGTCAAGAAAATAGCCTTTGTGAGCCTCAGTTTTCTCAGGTCTAAATGGGGCTGTTAACGCTCTCTTCATATGGATGCCATTAACTTAACATTAGTAGCATTATTTTAATTAAAGTATATTTGCATTGCGTTAAAACTGTAAATGTACTTTGAAAATACCTGTTATACTAAAAATACTGTTTAAAATTATAAAGTAGAAAACACTTCTGTGTTTTGAAATTAAAAGTAGAGTAAAAACTACTCTATTGAAGGATTTAATCAAGTTTCATGGTAACATTTAGAACTTGTACATACATTTTCTAACTTACTTATTTAGATCTTTTTTAACAGTCAACAAAATTCTAAAGCAGGAAATGAATTCAGTATTACTTTGCAATTGTACTTGAAACAGTATGATCAAGAAACCTTGTTGTGTGAGGAGGAGTTAAAAAGGCCAGAGAAGAATAAAGGAGAAATATTGTGTGTAACCTTTTGTAGAATTTCATATAAAAAATAGGATCAAGCTGATTCTTGGTATTTTCAGAAAACAAAATCTGGAGCATATTCTTTGAGTCAGAGTTTGGTGTAAGTTGAAGTTAACAATTAGAACTGACCCGCAGTAGAATGGGAAATAGTAAGCACTCCACTCCGAGAACTAGAAACATACTGATAACCATCTGCTGGGGGATCTAGCAAAGGGAGTTCACTCCAGTGCTATCCAAAGTCATAAAATATATATCTGATTGGATACTAAGGATCATCCAGTTGTTATTAGTTGGTTTCACTGCTGGTGTGTGAATCCTCTGCATCAATCCTGGATGAATTGTTTATTTAAAACATAAAATGTCCTCAGCCTCACCTTGACCACTGATCAGACTCTTTGATGATGGGTTGTAGGACTCTATGATTCTTGCATTCCTCAACCAGCATTTGGGAACCACTGGTCTGGACCAAGCCCCTCATTATACAGGTGGGGTCTCTGGGACTCAGACTAATTATGAGACTTCCAAGTGGTTCCATAGTGAGTTTGCTGGTGAAACCCAGGCCCCTGATTATAGTTCAGTGCTCCTTCTATTCTTCTCTACTACCTGTATTCTCTAATTACCTGAAATAAAATATCACTTTCATGGAGAATTTTCAAGTCGGCATTTGCATTGTAGTCCATAAATTAAATTTTGTGACTCGTGAATGTTTCTGAATTTGGAATGTTTTTCCTGTACCTTCTAATATGTTTCCACATAACTTTACCATGAAAGATCAAAGGAAGATATTTTTTCTTTTTCAAGATAACTACTTTTCAGAACAGAAATAAAATAATTATTATCAGAATTATCCAACACTTTTGCAGATAAAGAAACTTTCCTAAGGCTGCAGAGATTAAATGGTAACCTAATTAGTGGCAGTGTCTCCTCCCAAAGTTGAATTTTCTAGCCCCCAATTCACTGTTCCTCATTAAAGGTTGGTGTGGGTTATTTCATTTTAATATAGTTATTAACTGCAGGGTTTTCAAATTAATACATATTTCCCCTTTCTGCTTAACCATATATGTATACAAAACTTGCACCCAGTCTTGGAAGTAGACTAAGCAAGCAAGTTCTAGTGATACCATCAAATATAAAGGATAGAAACGTTCCAGAGAGAGTGTTGACATAGTGTTGGTGCAGTATTTCTTGACTCTTTGGGGATTCATTCATTGATTCAACAAATATTTATTGAGTACCTGTTCGGTTTTAGGCCTTACTATGGATCTGGACTACAATAGTTAACAAAGAAGATCCTCCCCACCCCTCACCACCCCCCCCCCCAAAAAAAAAAAAGAAAACTGTTTTGCAGAACATTGTAGTCAGGAGGGCGATGGTTTGGGGGCTTGGAACTGGTTTGCAGTCTTAAAGAGGTTGCCCAGAGAAGGACGTATGGAGCACGCCACGTGGGTATCCAGGGGAATAATGTCCTAGGGGACAGCATGTGAAAAGGCTCTGACGCAGAGCATGCTTGGTATGTTTGAGGTACAGAAAGCATGTTTATGACTAAAGTAGAGTAGGGAAAGGAATAGGAAATTACAACCTTGTAGGCTAACCCAAGACTTTGGGTTTTGCTTTGAGTGAAGTGGGTCTGGAGGGTTTTAAGCAGAAGAGTGAGTGCCTTTTAGCAGTGCCACTGACGACTTTCTGGAGGTTAGAACAAGGAGGGCAAAGGTGGGAAGCTGGGAGGCCAGGTAAGAGATTTTAGGTATAATCCAGGTGAGAGGTAATAGCCTAAACCAGTGTAGTTACAGTCAAATTCTGGATATGTTTTGAAGGTTAAGGCCTTAGAATTCACAGATGGATCGGAACCATCTACCAGCGAGAGTGAGGGAATGAGGAGGAGATGGCTCCAGAGTTTCTGACCTGAGCAGCTAATAGAGTTACATTGCACTGAAATGGGATTGTGGCCGTGCATATTTAAGGAGAAAGATCGTGGACTTGCTAGGTTTCTATTACATATCCAACAATACATGTTGAGTAAGCAATTTTATATACAGGTCTGGAGTTCAGGGTAGAAATCCAGGCTGGACAGAGGAGAGCTGCCTATGTGGTCCAGACCTTTACTTAAGATATGTGAATTTAAACAATTAGACTGTTGAATATGTCTGGTCAGTAGGAACAGTCTCATTTATTATGTAGTTTAATAGCTTACGTTACCAATCTTTATACTCGATCTCCTAAATCCTTAATAAAAGGTATTTTTTTCTTCTTTTAGCAGTCATATTTCATGTGTAGGTAGTGTTTTTATATTCCTTTCTTTTTAAATATCATAATAATACATTAACTGAAAAGAAAAAAACATTAATCATATATAGTATGTTACTTTAAATTAGAATTATTCATAGTAACTATAAATGTAGTTAAAATGTATGGTATATAAAGTAGTAATACATTGAAATAATTTCACTGTCTTTTTGCTATAGAGGATTACATAGGATATCTTTATTTTTATATTAAAATTTAACCATAAACACTACCAAAAATATTTTCAAAGCAGGCACGTGTATATATATATATAATGTGTACATATGATGTATATAATATATATAAAGGAGATTTAGAATTTTATATTAAAATTATTCTGTTATCAAGTCAGCTTAGTTATTCTTTACCCAAAATGGGTATCTCCTTATGCTAGTGTTTATGAATCTTTATAATGTAGACAGAGAGGAATCACATATAAAAAGCCACCTTAAATTTTGTGAGCAATGTAAATCAATGAATCAGAGTTTATAGTATTAATACTAATTGATCAGAGTTGAGTAGAGATTGGTCAGTGTAAGTTTTATCAAAGAGGTTAGTTTGAACCAGGATTTAAATCTGTGTGAGGGAAACTGAACAAAATAAACTTCAAATTAACTACTTTTAATTGATCATGTGTGGGCATATACATGTATGTGAGTATTTTTAATTTTATGTAATGAATCCTCACCCTAATCAAAAGGCTACAAGGTGAGTACTCAAGGACAATGGTCTGGGTGTGTATGTATAGAAGCGAAAGGAAAGGATGAAGCTTATTAGGTAGAACCTGTGTTTTTTCATATTTAGTGATAAAATGGGGATAGTTCCCAGGTTTTTATAATGGTCAAATGGGATTATGTTGTGACAGGTACTCTGGAAATAATACTGAAATGTTTGATAGTAATACCATAATCTACACTTTATGATAGGAAAAAGAGATGAAGTTTATTGTAGAGTCTACATAAATACTTTTAAAAATAAAAAGTGTTCTATATAAAGCTTCCTGTGTCCTCAGTATATCTCAGTTTTCAATTATTTTCTATTTTACATATTACAAAATGCAGGTTCCTTTTGAAATATAATTATGTGTAGTTTTATTTCTTACCCTCTTTTATTCTTTGTTCATATTCTAATTTTAATACTAAGTTAGCTACTATTTTCTACTGTTTGCTTTTTTTTATCTGAAATTATTTTTACATAACAAATCAAAGTACTTTTGATTTGTAGAAGACACTTGTCAGATGTGCAGTATCCAGTTACTAATTTTTCTCTCAATGATGCTGCTAGTCTCCTCAGATGAGTGCTTCATTCAAACCCTCCAGTTTTCTGGTACCCACTTGAAAGATGCAGGGAAAGGAAGAAAATCATCTATCAAAATTCCCTATTTACTCAGTAACCCAAATTGATGTTTTTGAATAAAATTTTGGTTTCTATACCAGTATCTTGGTGGTAGATGAATATATAACAATTATAATTATGTAATGCAAAAATATTTTTCCATCAAAACCATGACATTTTTTAAAAAGCTTTTATGTAATGAAGGTATGTGGTACATTTGATGAGACTAAATGATTATCACTTCATTGCCTTCTGGAGAAAATGTCACTGTAAGCAATTCCTTTTTATGTTGTATGTAAATGACGATTTTTCTTTAATTTGAGACGTATGAAAATAATAAAATTTTCTAATTCCTCTTTGGTAGAGCTGGAGTGGACCAGAGAAATTGCTTGCTTTAGATGAACTCATTGATAGTTGTGAACCAACCCAAGTAAAACATATGATGCAAGTGATAGAACCCCAGTTTCAAAGAGACTTCATTTCGTTGCTCCCTAAAGAGGTAAGGGCAATCACTTATATTCTTCCTTTTGTGCTATTTGAGAATGTAACAGTTACCACCTTTAAACGTTATCATCCTTTGGTATCCAGTATTGACAGTTTAATACTGTTAATGAGCGCTAAAGAGGGCTGTAAATGAGAACCCGCCATGAATTAATAATATAATTTTCATATTAATATATACTTATGGACTGAATGACTCCTTTCTACCACTGGAATAAGTCATTTATGGGTATAAGCTATTGAATTTCATTAATTTGATTGTTTCTTTACCAAAATTTTTTCTCAGGTTATTTGAAACCCAATTTTTAGTTGTCTTGGTATGTTCATTATAGTAGTAGATTTTTAAAAAATACCGATTTTATTAAAACAACAATATTTTTTCTTTGGTTGGTTGTTTATCCTAAGTCCCTTTGAAAGTGATAGTTTTATGATCCTATTGAATTGTGATTTTCTGTTACTTACATTGTGTAATTATATTGAAATATATGGAATTTCACATTTATGTCTTTTTCTACTAATCATCCCACTTTTCTCCCCCATCTCTCTCTCTCTCTCTCTCTCTCTCTCTCTCTCTCTCTCTCTCTCTCTCCCACAACACACACACTCTCTCTCTCTCTCTCTCTCTCTCCCACACACACACTCACACACACACACACACACACACACACACAATTATAGATTCCTGTGCCAGTTGCATTCTTACAGCATTTCTTTTGGAATTAAAAAAGTTTTTTTTTAGAGAGATAGGAAGGGAAAAGGATAGAAACACTGATGAGGCAGAAGGGAGAAACATCCATTGATTGCCTCCTGCTCTACTGGGAATCGAGCCCACAACATGGGCATGTGCTCTGACCAGGAATTGAACCTGTGACCTCTTGGATCATGGGTCAGCACTCAGCCATTGAGACACATCAGCTGGGATCTTTTGGAATTTTATATGCCCATCAGTTTTTGACTCTATGTAAGCTGAC
The DNA here is from genome assembly GCF_000412655.1 of Myotis brandtii. Lineage (NCBI taxonomy): Eukaryota > Metazoa > Chordata > Mammalia > Chiroptera > Vespertilionidae > Myotis > Myotis brandtii. The sequence goes on along the minus strand of NW_005363098.1, from coordinate 3,650,795 downwards.
ACTATTTTTTAATCGTAGATTGATTATGATCATATGGACATCCTTGACTGTATAGATGAGGCAGAGTTTAATTGTAGTTTTTTATTGATGTTATAGACTACATAGTTTCATTTTTGTCAGCAAAGAAAAATAGTATACCATTAAGTAATCAATGTCATCATATTTCCACAGAGTATGTTTGTACCACTGACATGTCAATTAAGAAGGCAAATATACTATTGCAAATGATCCTTAAACTTCAAGTTTGAAGAGAAGCAGAATGATGTGTTTTTTTTCAGATAACCATTCTGAAAATATCTCAAAGGCATTTAAGATAGTCCCAATAATAATTTCATATTATATATGAATGAAATAATTTCATTGTATTTAATGTACGAAACTAAGCATAATTTCAGGAAAAAGCAAAGTAGGAAAAACACCTCATTCCTGAAATGTTTCTTCTTGGAGTGATTTTTTAAAAATGACATTCTCCCAGAAAAAAAACTTTTCTTATTTCTGCTTTATTCTAAAACAGAATTCTTTGAATAGATTTGGCTTATGAAAGTGATATAAGCTCTTTTTGCCTCTAGAAGGATATTAATAATAAGAAACGCTTTTTTATAAGTATTTGACTGAAAGTGAATTTATTTACCTTTGATATACATGTCATAGTTCCCTTGATTTTTATTTTATTTTAGAAGGTAGTATTTTTTGTTGAAAGACAGACTTTCTCTTGGTCTAGTTTGTCCCCTTATCTCTGAGAATGCTGAGTTTTTGTTTTGTTTTATCTTTATTTGTATTTCTACTTTTTAACACACAAAACTGTGCTTTTAAATAAGAATATTAACGTATTTTTAAGAGTCTAAGAATTAAGCACAAATAAAACTTTTTTTGGATTAGTATTCTTTTTAAGATTGCCTGAGGAAAAAGAAGTGAGGCTACGTTGGAGAATAAGAGTGAGCCCAGACTTAGAATAGCATCTATGGTCCCCCCCCCTTTTTTTTACAACTACTAGAAAAAATGTTCTATTTTGAAAAATGTTTTATGTTATATGTGGAGAAATCCTATATAATAAAAGCCTAATATGCAAATTTTCCCCTCAACCTGGAGTTTGACCAGGGGGCGGGGCCAGCGGGGCCAGCTGGCTAACCGCCCGTGGCCCCTCCCCCTGGCCGACCCAGCCTGATCGGCCCAATTGGGGTGGGCTGGCCAGACCCTACCTGTGCATGAATTGGTGCACCGGGCCTCTAGTAATGGTATATGTCTAAGGAAATGAATATTATTTTATCAGAGACTAAGTACTATCATTATTTAAACATTCCCTTCATGTCAGGAAATGGACATATAATAATTTTCTTATAATTTATTTCAACAGATCTCAAAGCTCTTTACCAACATTTGCTTATTAATCTCAAAAACCTTGCCAAAAATCCCACTAGTCTCACTCAAGAGGTTTATGATAAACAGCATTATCCTTATTTTGAAAATAAATACTAAGAAAAGTATTGTGATATAGTAGATGATTTAGAACAAACCTAAATTCTTAACATAGGATCAGCCACTATTTTCTTTATTCTTTCACTAATTTAATCCACTGAAATATAGCAATTCTGGCAAGGTATTAGCTACTTTTAAGTATAATATGGTGATCTTTTATATAGTTTATAGAGAAAAACAAAAAAGCAACTCTCATTAAAATTAAAAGTTTGGGCAAGGAGAAGTTAATTACCTGAAATAGACTATAAATTTAAGAGCATCTATCTGGTAGAAGTGGTCCTGAGGAAGAATAACTGATCTAGATTTTACCTTTAAGACAAACGTATAGAAAACTGCATTAGCTAGACCATGCCCATTCTCTGTCCCCTATAAGGAACCCCACCTGACAAATCTTTGCTTGCTTTGAGGAACTGGTATACTTCCCCATAACCCACACTAAGAATTGTGTAAGTAATTGCTGTTCTCTTTTTGCTTGGCAATTTAATTTAAAGACCATATAAAATATTGTTGCCAGCGTATTTGTGTTCTACTTTTTCCCTGACTTAAACCTTCTTTTCTAATTTATATTTTTCCTGCTTCTGATTTTTTCATGCATATTTCCTCATTTTGCTGTGTGCATTTTCTGTAATACCTAGATGCTTTCATGGAACTGGCTACATGTAAATAGACAAACATTTACTACATTGAAGTTCATGGTTGAGTTCCTTTGCTATTTTAAAGTGTGCCCATTACCTATGGAGTTAGCACTTCAGCTTTCTTTAGTACATAAATGTTTCTTTACATTTATCTATAATAACATGCACACATAGGCCTAAATGACCTCTTAGTCACTAGTAACAAAGGAACTTTTACCCGTTGACTTTGGGATATACCAGTGATTTTCAACCTTTTTAATCTCATGGTACACATAAACTGCTTACTAAAATTTTGCAGCACAACAAAAAAAATATGTATTTTTTCCTGATCTGACCAAAAAATAGGCATAATTTTGATTCATTCAAATCAGATCGCTATTGTTGTATTAGCTGTTATCATTTTTTTTATTTGACAATGTAAGGGAAAAGAGGTCAGTGCCCCTAACTAGTCAGGCATTGCATGTTTCAAAAATTCTTGTGGCACACCAGGTGTCTGGCATAGCACACCCATTGAAAATCTCTGGGATATACCTTTGAAATCTGAGCTGCTCTGGATTTGTTTCCTAGCCTTTAAAATTGAATATTTCATTAAATTACCTGATTTCTACTTCAGTTAGATGACTAAAGCGAAGAATAGACCTTTTCATATGACCATTCTAAAAATCTTGGGCATAAAATACTATCTTTTACACAAATATAATTTTGTTCCTAATAATTTCTGTCTTAATATCAGTAATACATGGAAAATTAATAATGTGGTATCACATTACTGTTATGCTGACTCTAAGCAAAGTTGCCTAGGCTTTGATTGATAATTTCAAAATTAAGTGGCTTATGAAGTATTCATTAAAAAACTACACTGTTGAGATGTACATACTCTGTTGAATATAGTTATGCCTTATTTTAAATGATTCCGTTTCTATTTATGGTACTGGAATATCTTTTCTGACAGACCAAAAATAATTATTCCACAAAGTTTTCTACTGTCATTTGTCAATATTAGTAGTAAATTGAATACTGACTAGTTGAAGTACTTTTTATGTAGAATGCACTCAATAAGTTTGTGATTAATGATGAACTCCATACATACAAAGTCATTGGGAAAGCTTAATTTTATCATGTAATTTTTATCTAGCATTTAAAAATAATTCAAATTGTACTTTTACTCCATTATGTGGCCTTTGGCCCTTTAAATGATAATTTGTTTTAATCCTTGTAATTTAATTTATATGAAAACTAAATTTTATTGCTCCGTTTATTTATTTTTTTATTGCTCTGTTTAGATCATTTTTGTCCTACTATCATAATTTAGTTTCTGTGTGATTTGTGTGGCTAATTGAATAAGCATACTCAGAAGCTTTTATCCCCCCCCTCCCGCCCCCTGTTTTTCTTTTTCCATTTCCTTTATTTATTTTAAATGACTTTACACAATGGAAAAAAAAATTGATGATTTGCAAGTATTGGAAATAAAATTTTTAAATCAAGAAAGAGCTGGCCCATCAAGAAAATCCCCTTAAGCAATGTCAAGTAATTAGCACCCAATTACTTTTGTATGTCTATGGAGAAGTTTGGTAATTGTCCCCTTTTGTCACTTATAGTAAAGGGTGGAAATGTGTGAAAAGTTCATCATTGTGCTAATAAACACTTTGATGTGATAAAAAACTATTAACTGTATCTATCAGAAGTGATCTAAAATCATACCATGCAGAATATAAAGAAATTTTATTTCTTACCTTGTATCCTGTCTTGGATGAATTTACATTGTACTGGGTAGAGAGAGAAGACAAAATTTAAATAATTAATAAAAGTAAAATAGGTAGGTAGGTGGTAGATAAAAATTCTTGAGTTGCGAGAATCAGCAAAGGCAAGAGCAGAGGCTGGAGGTTTAATAATTATTCCTTGAAGAGATGAGGAGTTAATGGAGTGAAGTTCATAAGAGCCAATTGAGTGGGTTTTTTAAATCTTGTATATATTTAAGATATAATATTAGAAAATACTGCCTTTCATAACTTTAGAAATTAGAATGTAGAGTTGTATTACATTTATCGATAAGTGCTTTTCCCATAGAGAATACATATTATTTTTATATATGTAAAAATATGGATATACTATGCTTTTTCTGTCCATAGCTGGCACTTTATGTGCTTTCATTCCTGGAACCCAAAGACCTGCTACAAGCGGCTCAGACATGTCGCTACTGGAGAATTTTGGCTGAAGACAACCTTCTCTGGAGAGAGAAATGCAAAGAAGAGGGTAAGGTTCCCATAGGGAAAATGTTCGAACTCTGAAAAAACAAAGTGATTCTGAAAACAAATAGAAAAACACAAGTTTTATGTGCAAGTAGAATAACGTGGTGGGTAAATGGAAAAAGAGAACTTTTGGCAGCCTATCAGAGAATCAGAAATGAGTACTCATCTGCATGCACCTAACTTACATAAAATCCACAGGTTATTCCACACGTTCAAGTGAGCCAAATCTTGCAGCTAATCCCTTTAAAGAACACTTTAACTCATAGCAAGTGTATCTGATATGCGTCTCAATCTCTGGGAGAATTAATAAACAATGAAGAAGTCAAGATGGAGATGACTTAAAGGAAATCCAAAGATATATTAGCAATTAAATACTCAAATATTCCATATTCTCTTTGTTCCTCCACAAATATTTTTTGGGCACCTCTTATGAATTGGGCATTCTTAAATGCTGGGGATATAGTAATAAACTCCCATTTTCCTCCCACCATGGAGCTTATAATATTGAAACCTGTTAAAAAGGAACTTCTTTCTTAGTAGAGAAGTAGGTATCATCCATATTAATTAAAGAAAGAACCTTTTTTTCCAGCAGTCTTCTAGAAAAATAATATTTTTGACAAATATGTAAAAATATTTACCTCTGACAAGCAACATTTTTGAGAAAGAATCTTAGAGCATGAGACAGATACTCCATAAGCTCTTCTCCCCTTCTTGGAGGTTATAGTGGAATGGGGAGCACTGATGGTTAGGGAAGCTTGGAGGTGAAGATCCAGGGTCCTTGGTTTTCAGTCCTACCTTTGCCCTGTCGGTGCCTTGGACTCATCTCTTCTCAGGTGTCTATATACATAAAGTGGGATTAATCATCTCTCCCTTTCCTTCTCTCATAGAATCATTATTTTAATGACCAAAAAAAAAAAAAATTACACCCTGGTCGGGTAGCTTAATTGGTTAGAGCATCGTCCCAATACACTAAGGTTTTGGGTTCCATCTCTGGTCAGGGAACATACAAGAAGCAACTGATGAATGTATAAATAAGTGGAACAACAAATCGGTGTTTTTCTCTCTCAACTCAATAAATAATTTAAAAAATTGTTAACATTTGCATAAAATTTTAACCATTTTTAAGTGTACAATTCAATGGCATTAAGTGCATTCACGTTGAACAACCATTACCAACATCCATCTTCAGAACTTTTCTATCTTCCCCAGCTGAAACTCCATACCCATCTATAATAATAAAAGTATAATATGCTAATTAGACCAGACGTCCTTCCAGACAACCTTCCAGATGAAGCTGAGGCTGCGAGGCGAGGCCGGGTCCCGGGTGCCTGCCAGCAGCCGGAGGGAAGCCAGTGCCAGCAGCCAGGGGAAGGAAGGCCTCCTCTTGCACGAATTTCGTGCATCGGGCCTCTAGTATAACAATAACTCCCTGTTCCTCCTCCCTGCAGCCCTGGCAGCGACCATTCTACTTGCTGTCTCTGTTAATTTGATTTCACTAGGTACCTTGTATAAATACAGCCATATGGCATTTGTCTTTTTGTGACTGGCTTATTTCACTTAGCATAATATCTTCAAGTTCATCCATGTGGTAGCATGTTAGAATTTTTTTAAGATTGAATAATACCCCATTGTGTGTGTGTGTGTGTGTGTGTGTGTGTGTGTGTGTACACAGCACATTTTCTTCATTCATTTATCCATCAGTGTACACTTGGGTTGCTTCTCCTTTTTGGCTATTAGGAATAATGCTGTTATGAACATGGTTGTACAAATATCTGTTCAAATCCCTGTTTCCACTTCTTTTGGGTGTATATCCAGAAGGGGAATTGCTGGATCATATGGTCATTCTATGTTTAGTGTTTTTGAGGAACCACCATACTATTTTCCATAGCAGCCACACCATTTTATATTCCCACAAGCATTGCATAAAGGTTCCAATTTCTGCACTTCCTCACCAACATTTCATAGAATCATTTTGAGAAAGAAATGAAATTGGTAATATAAAAGTGCACCATACAAAAGATAAACTTTACATTATTTTGTTTTGTAAAACAGTATTAGAAATTAGACAGTGCCTGCATTTCGGTGGTTCTCAGCATAGGAGAGAATGAGGTACATTATAAAATGTGTAATACTTATTATTGGTGAAGGCAATGATACTCTTTAACTCTTTAAAACTAGGTATTGATGAACCATTGCACATCAAGAGAAGAAAAGTAATAAAACCAGGTTTCATACACAGTCCATGGAAAAGCGCGTACATCAGGCAGCATAGAATTGATACTAACTGGAGGCGAGGAGAACTCAAATCTCCTAAGGTAACTGAACTCGTTCGTGCACAGTGTAACAGAATCCATTAATCAGTGTTAATACCTACTGTGTTTTATAACTTGACATCTATTTCCAGAAACAAAGAAAACAATATATTTTAAAATAACTGTAAGCATAACTGACAATATCCTTCTATTGTGAATCTCTCTAGTCTGACAACTCATTGTCTTGAATAAAAGATGAGTTGATTGGTATTTGGTTCTTATGTAAATGAAAAATTTTCTGAATATCCTGTTGAATTTTGTGTCATATACATTCTACCTAAGAATTTGCTCCCTCTCTGACCATAAAGTCTGAATATGATTTTTGAGGAGTGCCCATGTTTTGGTTTGATGGCTTTGTGTGTTTTATTTTTTAAATTTAACTATTCTGACTTTTTATCTTAAAACATTTCAAGTATATAAAGAATAGCAAAAATGCTTAAAATTCTTAGATATAGTTTTATAACTGGAAAAAAACAATTTGGGGAGATACTGTTCTATTCCTATGCATACATTATGACGGGCTTTTTTTGTTTTAAGTTAAAAAGTTGATGATTATTGTTCTTGTCTTCCTAATTAATAGGTGCTTTTGTTTTTGTGTGTCAAATTGTAAAACTTAGATGCATATCCTTTTGGTTTGAACAGATAAAATAGATGACTATAAAATACATTTGTGTTTGAACCATTTTTATGAGATCTTGACCTAGTAAAATTATAACAGTGGATGTCTCAAGTATAAATAATAGGATATGGAAACAATAAAATGTTTAATACTTGATTCATCAATGAGGGATGATGATGCTTCATATTTCATGTAAACTTTAATTCTAGAAATAGACTACAGATTACTGTTCCTATTTATGGCTTCATTTTTTCTTTTCCCCAGTATTTTAAAAGACATAATTTGGTAACATTTCTAACTTGTACATCTACCTCGTAGGTGCTGAAAGGACATGATGATCATGTGATTACATGCTTACAGTTTTGTGGTAACCGAATAGTTAGTGGTTCTGATGACAACACTTTAAAAGTTTGGTCAGCAGTCACAGGCAAAGTAAGTTTACTTCTCTCTGCACTTCACAAAGTCATTGTTTTGTGTATATCTTTGCAAAGATCAGCCGGTGAAAGGAAAACAAGAACTCATTTTTGTCTCTAGCTTATTTTGATAGCAAATATCAGACCTTCTAATTTAGCTTCTCCCCTGGTGTGAAGATGATGTTTCTCATGGTAGGAACGTTGTTAGTGTCTTCTTTATTTAAATAGTTTGTCTCTGTGATATACCTATTAAGATTTTATGGATGTGCTTTATCGTTTTCTTGTCTTATTTTTTCCCATCTTTTTAACTATCTAAATTATATCTTTTTTCTTTTTAATCGTTTTCAAAACTATGATTAAGGGATATTTGTTTTTCCTTGTGTCAACTGCTTTGTTGCTAACCTACTTACAGTTTAGCAGTTACATAAATCATGTTAATTTAGACTTATCTTAAACCCTGTGAGGTGGAAGGTAAGCAGACTAGGTATTAAATAGGAGTTTGAAGAAAAAAAGCAGTCCAAGCAATCAATTTCACTTAAACAATATTGTATTTTAATGGTTCTCCAGTGAGTACTTATATTTATCTGTCCAATGGAGAATATTTTCATGAACTGACCACCTAAAAATAATGGAAGAAAGCGTGAGGACAAAAATCTGTCTTCTAAAATGTCTTATCACATGTTATTTCTTGGGCAAGAGTCTTCTAAATATTCCAAGTTAGTTGTTAAATTTTTTTAAAGTAGCTTCATATTTCCATAGTTTAATGTTAGTTTTGGATTGACTTCAGGGCTTTAATGTCTGTCTTTACTTGTCTAGAAGTACCTTACCTGGCTCCTAACTACTGCCTTGTGGCAGATTGAGATGGAATGTGGTATGTAGCCACACCCAACACCATCGGCATTCTTTCATTGAATCCACCCCCATGAACAAAACCAAGTTGCAATTTTAGTATTATTTCATCAAAGAGGCCAGGCTGGAGCTTTCATGCTCTAATGAATACTGTTTACTTTCTATATACTTGTTCCTCAGTTGTGTGTACGTGTATAATATGTAGTGCTACTGAGTAAACAAAGCAATAAATAGCAATGGGGTCATGTTAGATTGATGTGAAAAACTTTCTGATATGCCAAATAATCCAATTAAGATAATATAACTTTACTCCAAATTTTAATGAGCTACTGAAATGTTACTTAAATCATTTTTCTTTCTACCTGAAAGTAATCATCTTAAGTGTTTTTCCAGTGTCTGAGGACATTAGTGGGACACACGGGTGGAGTGTGGTCATCACAGATGAGAGACAATATCATCATTAGTGGATCCACAGATCGGACTCTCAAAGTGTGGAATGCTGAGACTGGAGAATGTATACACACCTTATACGGGCATACTTCCACTGTCCGTTGTATGCATCTCCATGAAAAAAGGTGAGGGAAAAGTCCATTGTGGTTGGGAATTCTCTTCTATCACTTGTGAATTTGGAGCCTTTTGTGTAGAGTTCAAGTTATGTAATACTTAAACTGTTTAATAAAGAGGTAGCGATAATGTGCTCTTAAATTAGACTTCAATGATTAGATTTTGGATGTTTCTGTACTAAGAAAGCAGTAGTGTATTGGCTTACAATTGGAGGGTTATCTTTACATTTCCTTCTTCATTTATTAGTGTTGTTGGCTTCCTCCTTGAAACTTTCTACTCTCTAATCTTGAATAACATCTCTATTGATGACTCATCTTTGATGACTCATCATCTTTAAAAAATCATTTTTTCTTTTTTCTTTTTCCTCTTATATTTCTGCTAGTGGGACAGATTCAGCTATTCAAGCTTCAAGACTCCAAGTCTTTTTAATTATGTACCCATCCTACCCCCACACCATCATATTCCCTATATGTAGGCAAAAGCTGAGGCCTGCGGTTTTTAATTAATTCTCTCATTACCTATCACCTGAACTATTGACACAGCTTTCAGACCTGGTCCTCTGTTGTCTACCAAATTAAGGACATAATCCTCAATCCAGTTTTCAAAATGGTTTCAGCAAATCAGACTGCTTCCTTTTTTTCCCTCAGTGCCTTTGCTGTTGGTTTATCTCCTCCTACAAAGCCCTCCTATTTAAAGTCCTTTCTGTCTTCTATTGGCATATCTTCATGGTACCCCCATTAAACAAATGTGATTTCTACTCCATTTGTCAGAACAGGTGTTTATGAAAGGTCCTTCTAGTGACTCTATTCCAGTCTTTACCTTTAACTCTGCCCAAAGCATCTTCTTTATTAAGAACCATAGCAGCCCTAACCGGTTTGGCTTAGTGGATAGAGCGTCGGCCTGCAGACTGAAGGGTCCCGGTTTCGATTCTGTCAAGGTCATGTACCTTGGTTGCGGGCACATCCCCGGTAGGGAGTGTGCAGGAGGCAGCTGATCGATGTTTCTCTCTCATCGATGTTTCTAACTCTCTATCCCTCTCCCTTCCTCTCTGTAAAAAATCAATAAAATATATTTTTTTAAAAAAGAACCATGGCATTAAGCACATTTCACACTAGATTGGTAATATGTGAAGAAAAAGTATCTTTTCTATTGTAATTTGAGTCTACTTTGAACAGTGTACTCTACTATTAAAATTTGGGGAATTGGTATGAAGAGACCTTGCCTTTCAGTTTCCATTAGTTCTGACTTAAATCTCTCAATGATTCCACTTTCTACTCTTCCAAATGTGGAAACTATGGCCTTTCATTATCTCTCAGGAATGACATAAAGATGCCTTGTGTTTTCAGCTCTCCTTTGTAATCCAGAGATGGTTGCAGTATTTGTATCACTCTGGTCTTCAGAAGAGTGTAACTTCAATAATGTTGGGCCAAATTTTGAAGGAATTTATGTTGCCTCAACATATGTGTTTTCTAAAATCTGTATATCATAATGCCTTATATAGCTGTTGAATACTTATAAGCATATGCAGCCTTTGAGAACATGTCTAAAACTGGCTCATTTTACCAGTATGTAGGTTGTAAAGCACATATCTTTTAAAATACAGTACAGTAGTTTTCAGACTGTTCCACAGAATTCCAAGGAGCTTCTCGATCTCTCACAGGTGCGAAACCAAACAGGCCAAGTCTAGGCTCCTCAACTTCCCATCCCAATCAGAGTAACTCAACTTTCATATGTTTATATATCAGGGCTTTTACATAGGAGTTTCTTTTTTTTAAATAGATGTTCCTACTTAACAAAAGAAAGAAAAGGTTTAATAATCGCTGACTTTATATATAATGCTTTTTCATATTATTAAACATTGTAATACTTTTTTTTTCTGTTTTCCTTCCTACAGAGTTGTTAGCGGTTCTCGAGATGCCACTCTTAGGGTTTGGGATATTGAGACAGGCCAGTGTTTACATGTATTGATGGGTCACGTAGCAGCAGTTCGCTGTGTTCAATATGATGGCAGGAGGGTTGTTAGTGGAGCATATGATTTTATGGTGAAGGTGTGGGATCCAGAGACTGAGACCTGTCTACACACGTTGCAGGGGCATACTAATAGAGTCTATTCATTACAGGTAAGAGATCATATCTCCCCTACCCCTTAGATGCTCTACTGGTGAATCACAAGATAGTTTTACTCAGATAACCACTGTCAAATTGTTGATCAAATGCAGTCCAAAAAAGACTAATCAGATTACCTGTTGTTTACATATACTTTAAAATTAGCACGAAAAAAACATAAATCTTGAAATTATTTATGTGATTTGTTTTAGTTTTTCTATGATCCATTTCCCCTCTAAAATATAAATATTTGTCTTGGAACCTGGGATTTTGGAGCCCTAAGCTTTTTGCTATATTAATTAATGGGTAGATAGTCTCATAGGAGAATAACCCAGATTTTAATAAACTCCTTAGCAGAGGATTAATTTGGCCAAAAGCTGCCCCTTTTCCTTGATAGCTGAAGGTTGATGGACCATGTAATTGTGATTCCATCCCCATTCAGAGGAAAAGTGGAGCCTTCCTGCATACAACTCTACTTTCGCGGGGCTGATTCTCAGTCATAAAGAAATAAATTTGACTAGTTTTTTTGTGTACATTTGAACCTGATGTCCTTGGATAGATTGCCATATTTTTAGATAAATAAATTAATAGCAAGTTTAGAAAATGGGTCTTATTTTATTTTCTGAAAGACAGCATTTCATTCAAAAAAAAATTCCAATTACTTATATAGTTCATTTAACAGTTATTGTCCATTAGTGATCAGCAAATTAGTACATAGTCCCAGTGCTGACAGACCTGTTTTTGGGGTATTTGTTTCTTAATTGATGGAATACTAACCATGCCACGAGATATCAACAGATAATAAAGATGTTTGTTAGCTTAGAAAAGGTTATTAATTTGGAGGAGGGAGAATTGTCTGCAACTGTTTTTATGTTTTGTGATATACTCAGAACCTTAATGAATATAATAGTCTTATTTAAATAAACCATTAGATTTAGAAAAGAGGTAGCAACATTATTATAGATCTGGGAATTAATAAATAACTTAGTGACTTTGGGTATAACTGGGAAGCAGAAAAAGTGCTGTGTAGCTTGCTTTTATTATAAAAGTGCCATCTCTTCTAATCCCAGATTTAACTATCTATTGGCACATTTTCTAAGTAGCATTTAGGTTATTGTAAATGAAATTTTTATTTTACATACAATTTTTAGTGGAACTATGGTATCTTTCAAACATCATGAAAGTTATCTGTAGCCCTTTTCATGCCATAGATGTTGATAGGCACACCCTTTATCACAAGCTATATCAGTACTTTAACTTCCTATAGGGAAATAAAACTTGAATGGTAGTCCTTGTTAAATTATCCATAGTATGTGGCTACTGTATGTAGCCAGATGATCTGGAAGTAATGTGTTCATTTTAGGTGTTGCGTTTTCTTTTTAATTGTTTCTGCATCTTTCGGATGAGAGCTTCTGAGAACGTGCACTGTAGAGTTGCTTGATTACATACAGTTTATCCTAGTACCTCATTTGTCCTTGGCATTACTTGTTCTCCTTGGCCTCATCCCCTCCCCATTAAGATTAAGGTCAATAAATAATATCAAGAATATCCACACGTCTGGTCTAATACACTGTGTCTGTTGTAGTTTGATGGCATCCATGTGGTGAGTGGATCTCTTGACACATCAATCCGAGTGTGGGATGTGGAGACAGGGAATTGCATCCACACGTTAACAGGACACCAGTCGTTAACGAGTGGAATGGAGCTCAAAGACAACATTCTTGTCTCTGGGAATGCAGACTCTACAGTTAAAATCTGGGATATCAAAACGGGACAGTGTTTACAAACATTGCAGGGTAAGTATTGGCTACCCCCTTTTAGTTGTGTTTGTTAAAAATTAGATTGTTAGTCAAAAGAGAACTATGGAGCTTTTGTGTCACAAAAAGAGTTAACCTCATACAAAATGAAAATGCTTATTTTGGATAAGCTTATGAGCATTTCTACTCTTGACAAAACTAGGCTACCTTGAGAAAGTGTGTTAAATTGTGTGTTTAATATAAGATGTAAATTGTGGTATTGATATAAAATTATTTAACCACCTCCTGCATGTACAGTCAACTCTATCCAACCTTGGCTGTATCACAGAAGCAACATGTTCGTTTTATTATTTGAGTGATCATTTCATTTTGAACTTGTAGTCCAATCTAAAATTAAAGAACTGTCTTGCTGGGGGTGGGGAGCTCTCTAATCTGATAGAAAATTGCTTTGGTCTCAACTTACACCCTTAACCATCTGCTTAACCAGAACGGGAAGGAATGATAGTGCCCACTCAACTAGAGAAAGAAAAATGAAAGCCACCATTATTAAATGAGGCACAACAGTGTAATCTTACATCATGATTAACTTCTTTGTATTGGTCACAGCCCTTAGAAAGTGTTGTTTTGTTTGTTTGTTTTTTTCAGTGAGGCCATCTGGTGGGCCGGCCATATTGCAGCTTTTTACTCATTGGTTTTGTCTCTTTGTCAGAGTTTTGGAATAGTGTGCATTCAGCCTTTGCCCTTGACTGGCCAGTTCAGAGCAGTAGGGCAGTAGATCTCTTAGGCTCGTATCCATCACAGAATCCATGAAGCTGGGCTATCTCTGCCATCACTAAGAAGAGTTCTCATTTCTGCAGCCAGAAAACAAATGTGTGCTGGTAGCTAACCAAGCTTCTTGGAAGACAGAACTCTTGAACGTTAACGTTTCAGTTATAAACACCTACCAGATTTTCTTATATCCCTGCTGATCCTAAAATACTCAGAGCACAGTTTCTAAATTTGCAGCGTTTTAAATATTCCGTGTACTGTATGTTCTAATGTAGAAGCCTACAAAAGTACAAGGTAACTAACTCGTAGCCATGAGTTCTAACCAGTAATCAAATCCCTTTGGTTTTGCCTAGGTCCCAACAAGCATCAGAGTGCTGTGACCTGTTTACAGTTCAACAAGAACTTTGTAATTACCAGCTCAGATGATGGGACTGTAAAACTGTGGGACTTGAAAACGGGTGAATTTATTCGAAACCTAGTCACATTGGAGAGTGGGGGGAGTGGGGGAGTTGTGTGGCGGATCAGAGCCTCGAACACAAAGCTGGTGTGTGCTGTTGGGAGTCGGAATGGAACTGAAGAAACCAAGCTGCTGGTGCTGGACTTTGATGTGGACATGAAGTGAAAAGCAGAAAAGATGAATTTGTCCAAATGTGTAGACGATATACCCCCTGCCCTTCCCCCCTGCAAAAAGAAAAAAAAGAAAAAGGAAAAAAAAAAGAAAAGAAAAAGAAAAAAAATCCCTGTTCTCAGTGGTGCAGGATGTTGGCTTGGGGCAACAGAATGAAAAGACCTACAGACTAAGAAGGAAAAGAGGAAGAGATGACAAACCGTAACTGACAAGAGAGGCGTCCGCTGTCTCATCACATACAAAGGCTTCACTTTTGACTGAGGGCAGCTTTGCAAAATGAGACTTTCTAAATCAAACCAGGTGCAATTATTTTCTTTATTTTCTTCTCCAGTGGTCACCGGGCAGTGTTAATGCCGAAACATCATCACAGATTCTGCGCGTCTGTTCTCTTACCACTGAGACCTTAGAAAGGAGCTCTTAGAAAGGAGCTGCAATAACATCAGAATAAGTATGGTTGACTTTCTAATCAGAGAGCATCTGCAACAAAAGTCATTTTTCTGGAGTGGAAAAGCTAAAAATATATATTACTGTGAATTGTTTTTGTACAGTTATCATGAAAAGCTTTTTTTTTTTTTTTTTTTTTTTTTTTTGCCAACCATTGCCAATGTCAATCAATCACAGTATTAGCCTCTGTTAATCTATTCACTGTCGCTTCCACATACACTCTTCAGTGCATATGTTGCTCAAAGGTGGCAAGTTGTCCTGGGTTCTGTGAGTCCTGAGAGATGGATTTAATTCTTGATGCTGGTGCTAGAAGTAGGTCTTCAAATATGGGATTGTTGTCCCACCCCTGTACTGTACTCCCAGTGGCCAAACTTATTTATGCTGCTAAATGAAAGAAAGAAAAAAGCAAATTATTTTTTTTTATTTTTTTTCTGCTGTGACGTTTTAGTCCCAGACTGAATTCCAAATTTGCTCTAGTTTGGTTACAGAAAAAAAAAAAAGACTTTTTTGCCACTGAAACTTGAACCATCTGTGCCTCTAAGAGGCTGAGAATGGGAGAGTTTCAGATAATAAAGAGTGAAGTTTGCCTGCAAGTAAAGAATTGAGAGTGTGTGCAAAGCTTATTTTCTTTTATCTGGGCAAAAATTAAAACACATTCCTTGGAACAGAGCTGTTGCTGCCTGTTCTGTGGAGAAACTTTTCTTTTTGAGGGCTGTGGTGAATGGATGAACGTACATAATAAAACTGACAAGATATTTTAAAAATATATAAAACACAAAAGTAAAATAAAGTTGCTGGTCAGTCTTAGTGTTTTACAGTATTTGGGGAAACAACTGTTACAGTTTTATTGCTCTGAGGAACTGACAAAGCAGAAACGATTCCGTTTTTGTAGTAAAGGCGTCACATGCAAACGAACGAGATGAATGAAAAAGTCAAATGGTTTGCCTCATTCTCCAAGAGCCACAACTCAAGCTGAACTGTGAAAGTGGTTTAACACTGTATCCTAGGCGATCTTTTTTTTCCTCCTCCTGTTTATTTTTTGTTTGTTTTATTTATAGTCTGATTTAAAACAATCAGATTCAAGTTGGTTAATTTTAGTTATGTAACAACCTGACATGATGGAGGAAAACAACCTTTAAAGGGATTGTGTCTATGGTTTGATTCACTTAGAAATTTTATTTTCTTATAACTTAAGTGCAATAAAATGTGTTTTTTCATGTTAGTATGCCTGTTTTTTCCCCTGGGGTCATAATACTTCATTATAAATACTTAGGGTTTATCTCTAATAATTAAAAGAGCAAAGTGTTGGTTTCTTTGCGTTCCCTAGTGTGACTTAGAAATCAATGCTTTCCGGCCCATGTGATACTAAAGTAAGAGTGATGTGCTGTGAGTGCAGGTTTTCTTCCTCTCCTTACACTCCAAAGGATGCTCCATTGGGTTCGTCTCTGTATTACCTTGGGGTATATAACTAAGGGACAAAAATCACAAAACTTGTGACCATTATAACTGAAATTTCATTTTAAGAATTTGACCACATCTTGCAAACGTGGTCACAGCACATTACAAGCACCAGGAACTTTCTGTGCATGATCTGTGGGGCTCCCACCACCCTGCGAAGTAGGTACCGTAAGTCCTCACTTAACAACGTCCATAGGTTCTGCAACTTGAAGCAAAATGACATACAAGGAAACCACTTTTACTGCAGATTAATTGATATAAATGAGTTAAGTTCCTATGGCATCTGTCAACATTAAAACAAAACAACATTGAGCAAAGTGACGTTATATGAGGACCTGCTATACTATTGTCTTCTTTGTAACAATGAGGGTGCAACTGCAGCTCAGACTGGTTAGGTGACTTGTTGGAAGTCAGATAACTAGTAGAGCCCTGGACTTTAAGAAGAAACATTTAGAATTTTGACCAAAGCAAGGTTGTGGTACTTTCAGGCTCTTCTGCCACCATTTTATGTGGTACATCTAATATAAATGAAAAAAATGAAGTCAGCTATTCAAATGATGTAGACTCTAAATAGCAGGTTCTCTCTTCCCCATATATGCATATATGTGACTATATGTGTGTATATATAAATATAAAACCTCCAGTAATCTCAGCTATCCAAGCCATAGATGAAAATCCACAAAATGGATGCTTCTTAATGAATAAATTTCTCACAAAGCATGTGTTCTTTACTCATAGGGCCTCACTTTCCCAAAACTACTAAGTCACGACATCTAGGAATGGGACCCACGTCTCTGCATGTAGACTAGCTCACCAGGTGAGTTATGGACACAACTTCGAGAGCCACTGCCTTTGATACCTTTCCAGTGCGGTTGGTTATTTGGCTTATTAGTTCACAGCACATTACAAGCACTAGGATATCAGGGAGGAGTGAAAGTTAAAGGGAAAGACAAAAATGAGGCAAAAATCCTATGAGGCCATGAAGTGCAGGGGCCAGCAGCCCTGCTCACTCTAGGGTAAACACTGACTACTCTTGAATGGTCAAGAAGAAGATGTAATTCTATTTGGTAGTCTTGAAACGACTTGGTGTTTCATAACATAAATGTGGCTTCATTAATATAATCGAAGAAAAACATCAACGTTATAGAATACAATGAATTCACAGGCTTGCAGACAAATAGGCCTGAATTCAAATTTCAGTTCTTCTAATACTACTTTCTAGTTATGGGACCTTCATCAGATTTTTTTTTTGACCTCACGTTTCATCATCTAGAATATAGAGTGCCCCCTTCTAAGGTTACTGTAGGTATTAAATGAAATGTGACAAAGTATATAGCACACATATGGTATTAGAGTTCAATAAATGGTAGCTACTATTAGAACTTTAGGAAAATTGACCCAGATAATTGTAACTTCTGTATCTGGGAACAATTGAACGTGTTCATGACTCATCCAGGAATGTAATAAAAATAGCATTTCTATATGTAGCAATTTATATTTTTGAGAGTAAAGTCACATAAATATCTAATTTGACTCTTACCAAAACCTTGTGAGGTAGACTGGTATGGAGCACCTAATGGCGATTTTGTACATACTTAGGTGTTCATTTTTTTTATTCACAAATGAATAATCTTTATTATTGTTTCCAAAAGAGAAAATGTTAACCTCATTCTAAAGAAATTATTGTCATTATACTAAGAAAGGTCACGAAGGGAACTCTGCTTTGTGGCCTCCTTAATGAAGATATTCACCACCTTCTATAACTGAATTTTTAAATCTTCGTATCAGAATATAAGCTGTCTCCACATTTAGATGTCACAAGTTGCCAAAGATCAGACATTGCCTGAAACTAAAGCTAAAATTGGGTCACAAAGGTAACCCATAAAAGCCCGAAGCAAGTGCTCAGTGAATACCTGTTGAATTGAGCAATGAGATTCTCTCTCTCTCTCTCTCTCTCTCTTTCTCTCTATCTCTATCTATCTCCCGCCCCCCCATCTCATTGGAAGTGTTTTAATTTTGACACTTTGACACTCTCTTACTGAGACTCAATAACCACAGCTATCTCATTAATTTGCAACAGCAACTGCATACCAAAATGGTTAAGTTAATATTTCAACCTACCTATTGGTTTAATTTCAAAAAGTAATTGACATTTAATTATTTGTGTTAACTGCTTTTTAAGCAGTTTTCTTTTGAGCCTGTCTGTTATAAAGTCTCCTTTCTATTTCTCTGACTTGATAAGAGTCTAAATCAAACAACAGGAAAAGACCTCTGTGCTTTTCCCTGAGGTGAACCAGGATCAAGGGCAGCCTCCCAGACCCAGGTGGTGCCTTGCTTTTTGCACACTTTTCCCTGCACTCACTGCACGATGGGAACAAAGGGATGGGGTAGAGGAGAGAAGATACTCGAAGGAGCCTGCCCAACTCCATCCTCCTCCTGTGCTTTCTTCCAGTCCACGTTGAAACCAGAAACAAGCAGCTTGGCAGAGCAGGAATAGATTCATGCATTTCTCTGATTCCTTTCCTCAGACACTCTTCTTCATTCTTTTTCCTTCTATTAGTCATCCCTAACCCCCAAAGTCAGGATTGTAGCCTATATTCCATCAGATTATTCAGCCAATGAGGGATTCAGCCTGGGCATCCCTTACAACAATTCTAGGGGAACCTCCCGTTTTCTTTGCACCATTTGTAGTTATACTGGTAGAAAGTGGTTTGGTGCTGTCAATGAAAGGATCTGAATAAACGCTTCTGATGCAGGTTGTTTTCATGTTCCCTGCCTACTGCATTTTGAAGATAGATTGTGTGTGTGTGTGTGTGTGTGTGTGTGTGTGTGTGTGTGAACATGTGTACACACACACAAATACAAGGATATATTGGAACCTGGGAATAAGCCTCTTGTTCCCAGTGAATCATAACATCATTTCCCTTAAGCTTTTCCCGTTTCATCCATGAAAAAGAGGAATGGGACATAGAAAGGGAAGGTGTTGGTGGCCAAGAGGAGACACCCTCAGTCTTTTCCATGATAGGTGAGTGGCCTCTGAAGACGGTGTGTGTGTGTTCACACTGTGTTCTTGGGGTCCTGCTTTGAGTAACCATACAGTAATTTGAAAGTTGATGCACAGTTTGTGATTTTGGCATTTTCTATTGTCCAAAAAAACAAAATTAGATCCAAACTTGAACAGTTAGAATGATACAGATGACAACAACTACTGAAGCCTTGGGTGCCGACCTCTTTTCCCCCTGAAATCTATCTTATTAAAATCTATCTACTGTCCAGGAGATAGGTTTTGAGTTAGAGCCAGCTAACTTGAAACACAGCTCTGTCAGTGAGAGTGCTTAGTCACTGATTTGAATTACAAACAAGCAGAGCGTGGCATTGTTCATCAGCCAACAACTCTCATTTTCCACTCTATTAGTACTAGTGAGGCCCAACTGAGTGAAGTTCTTGCCAACTTTGTCCCCCTGCCACCTTCTCTTTGTAGGTGGAGGAGACCAAAATATCAAAAGGTAATTTCAAAGGTCCTTCAGGGAAAGGAGCAGCACCGAAGGCTGAAAGGACTCAGAATGCACCTTTCCCCACAGGGTAGAGAATGAATACTCCAGATCCAGTTCCTAAGAAGACGCATTGCTGAGAGGAAAGGCTGGCCACGTCCCCATTTGCAATTGGGTATAAAAATAGCAGAGTTTCTATTTCAGATGATCCGATTCTCCCCAAGATTTTTAAGGACAAGGAACCAGTGAGTGGACATTTTGATGTTTCATTCTTTGCTTTGGAAAAATCTATCGTGGCAGCACTTCTGAAGGCTGTTTTCCTTTGGGTTTTGTTTTGCTTTGGCAGTCATGCTCTGCAAAAGAAAAATTATGTTGAAATCACTCTTGCAAATCAAAGGTTCAAATATAATAGACCACAAAAATATATTGCCAATATACCCTGTTTTAAGGAGGTTCATAGATTATAGAAGAGAGAACAGACCACTACTCACCACAGAGGAAGGTTATTTGTGAGATCTTTTTAAAAATATATATATTTTTAAATTGATTTCAGACAGGAAGGGAGAGGGAAAGAGGGACAGAAACATCAATGATGAGAGGGAATCATTGATCAGCTGCCTCCACTCAGGATCGAGCCTGCAACCCAGGCATGTGCCCCAACTGGAAATCGAATCCTGACCTCCTGATTCATAGGTTGAAGCTCAACCACTGAGCCACACTGGCCGGGCTTTGTGAGACCTTTTAAATGTGTATTGATGAAGCCCATTAAGACTTGACCAACCCTGATGCCTTATTAAATGCAATCAGAAAGACAATACAGCCCCCAGCTACCAGGTTCCTTTCAGTGTGAGAATGCTATCCAACTCTGCCGAGTGAGATCCAGCAGCTTCAATAAACCCTCAAGGACACAAGAAGGTACAGAGGTAAAAATTAAAACTGCCTGCTACTCTGGTAAGGTTTTGGGGGACCTGAAGCTTATAAAGGACCCTCTTAAAAAGCAAAACTAGATCCAAACTTGTACAAATAGAATGATAAAGGTTACAACAACTACGGAAGCCTTGGATGCAGATCCCTCTTTTTCTGAGATCCCTTTTGGGCAAATTAGGAGCAGGCTTTTGCACCCTTACAGTTCTGAGGAGAAGCAGGGCCATGCAGAAGTTATGTTGGTACATAGTACATCCATAAATGTTAGCAGTTATTATTAGTAGCAGTATTAATGAAAAAACACAGCTGTGTTCAAATTTCATTTCAGCCTCTTGTGTGGCTCTGGAAGATTTTTTTCACTCTTTCTGAACCTCTTCCATCACCTGTAAAGGAGAAGGTAGTTATTGTGAACGTTAGATGAGGTAACCTGTGCAGCGCCTGGTACAGGGCTTGGCTAGTTATGTGCTCCGTCCTGAGTATTATCACTGCCACCAACAGTAAAGAAGTTGGGGACTATCTTTCAGGCCATCATTTCAAGCTTAATCTGGAAGAGTTGATCTATAGGACTTCTGAAACACAATGGCCACACTACCTTCCCAATGTGCCAGAAACCCAGAAAAAGCAGTATCCCCTGTTAGAGAGTAATATGCAATCCTGATTAAAATGACAAATTATCCCCAAAGACCTACTTAAGTAATAGTAGAGAAACTGAAAAGGCATAATAATCCCAAAAGGGGAGCAGGAGAGAAAAAAACAAATAGACAAAAGATATCAACAACTTTGGATGAAGGGAAGCAGATGGCGGAGTGGTCTCCAGATAGTAGATGAGAGAAACTACACCCTAGGTGCCCAGGAAGAGGGGGATACACATGAGAAGTGGGCTAATTCCTTTATTAGGAAGGCAAGGGTAAGACATGGGGCTGAGAACTGGGGGGGCTGGTTGAAAGTAAGAGCACATGACGTGAGTGGAGCCCACTTCCCTTTCTTACCTTCTGGCAGCCAGGGGACCACCTATGCAACCTCCCCTACAACACCCCCCCACACACACACACACACGCATGCACACACACACACACACAGTTTACGAGAACTCTGAAAGGGATGTGATCCCAACTGAGTACACACCACAGGAGAAGACTCCGAAATGAAAGTGGAGATTATGCTGCAGTCTGCAATTCTCCCTCACCTCCCAGAGTGCCAACAGGCTGGCACATACCAGGGGATTCCTCCCCAGAGAAGTGATCAACCCAGGAGAAAAAGTCTCCATATACTGGCATTGGACAAAGAAGCGAGGGTTCCTCCAAGTGAACTGTAGGCTCCCCGCTCCGTCCAAGTAGAAACTCCTCATTCAGTGAGTCCCAACCACACAGAGGGGGCTCCTAGCTGACTGTGAGTGTGTGTATCTTAAGTATGAAAAAATAGTCAAGAACCATCAAACATCTGAGAAAGACATCTACTAAGTAAGCTAAGAGATCCATGAAATAAACTTGGACAAAGAACTATAATTAATAACCTCGACAAGATCAGATACCGCATCTTATAATACAGGGACAGAATGCACTTTTTAAAAGGCCTCGTGGATACTAAAATGTGATAGAAATTTAATGAGAAAAAGAAAAACTTTTGATAGAAAATAAAAATTAAGGAAATCAAATAAAAGTAAAAAGAAGAGATAGAAGTTAGTAGAGAAACTATAAAAGACTTAGAGGATCAGTCTAAGACATCTAATATCTAAACAGGACTTTCAAAAAGGAAAATAGTACAAAATAAGTTATTCAAAAATTAATACAAAAAAAATTTTTAATAGAATTGGAGAGAAAATTTCTAGATTGAAAGGGCCCACTGAATGTCCTTCGAATAAATGAATGGAAAAAAAAAATCTATACCATGATTCATCATTATGAAATTTTGGAGCAGATAGGCTAACAAGAAGCCCTAAAATCTTCTGGAGAGAAAAATCAGCTTAAAAAATTGAAAATCAGAACTTTAAATTTCTCAACAGCAACATCAGAAGCTAGAATGAAGAAGTCTTCAAAATTCGACAGGCAGATTATTTTCAATTTAGGATTGAAATTATTGGCCAAATTATTGATCAATTCAGAGGAAGAACAAAGACATTTCTAGACATAAAGTCTCTAAACACTACTCACAAACTCTTTCTTAGGAAGCTGGTGGACTGCTTCCAAATCTTCCAGTCCACCAGCTTCTTTAGAAAGAGTTTATCAGTAGATGAGTGGATAAAAACGCTGTGGTACATTTGCACCAAGGAATACTACTCTGCCATTAAAAAGAAGGAAATGTTGCCTTTTTGACAAACATGGATGTACCTAGAGAGTATTACGCTAAGTGAAATAAGCCAGTCAGAGAAAGACAAATATCATATGATTTCACTTATATGCGGAATTTAATGAACAAAACAAACAAACAAAATAAGAACAGATTCATAGATACAGAAAACATATACCTGCCAGAGGCGACAGGGTTGGGGGGGGGGGGCGCTAATAAAAAAGGGGAAGACATCAAGCAAAAAAGCAAAACTTCCGACACACAAATAGTATTGGGAAAAGGGAGTGGGGGAGGTAGAAGAGGGTAAAGGGGGGATAAGTGACAGAAAGAGACTTCACTTGGGATGGTGAACACACAATACAATATACAGATGATATAAAATTGTACACCTGAAACCTATAGAATTTTATTAACCATTGTCACCCCAAAAAAGTCAATAAAAAAATTTTTTTAAAGCTTGTGGAAAGTGTGGTCCAATAAAACAAGGAAATAAACATGAAAGAGGAAAACGTGGTATACAGAAAATAGGGATTTCAACATGGGAGAGGGGTGAAGGGAGTTCTAGGATGATAGATGGGCCTTTGGACGCAGGAACTACCAGTGAGGTGTGAGGAGGAGGGCCTTAGGGGAAAGGCCCCAAGACTACAAAAGGAAGTGACACATCATCTCACCATCCTGACAGACCATTTAGAGAAAAAGTTCCTCAGTACTCAGGACATCTAAGGATACATTTAGAAAAAATTTCTAAGTTTCAATAAGTTAAAAGCTATACAACAGATAAAAATGAGGTCATTATTAATTCAATATAGTGTGTGAAAGAAACAGAAGTACAATGCACTATTAGCCCCGCAGCAAACCATATTTATGTAGCCATAAAAATGTAAATACTGATTAACGCTGTTGCTGACATGTATTCAGGGGAAGAGAGTTAAATCCTCATCTACCATAATTAGCAATTATTAATGTCTAAAATGAAAGACACTAAGAAATAAGGGGATATGCATATTATAAAAGGAAAGGGCATACACATCAGAAAAATCAGCTAAAAAGTTATGTGTCTGCCTTTGTGATGGGGGAAGATGGTGCTGCATTTTGATATGCTTTACTTTTTTTGCATTACTTGGCTAAAATATATTTTGTTTAAAGCAAAGCCAAAAATAATCAGTATAGCATTTTTTCAGAAATGACATTTCTTGACTCATTCCAGTCAATATCCATTACAAGGCATTGCCCTTGCTTATCACCACGAGTCACCTAGTCCATGGGGCTACAGAACTGCTCCTTCCAGAGGAGAGACTAGGACGGGAGCGTTCCAGAGCCAAGGGGAGGCTAGGATGGGAGCTGTGTGAGGCAAGTTACCTGGGTTCTCTTTGTCTTTTTTTCTTTCTTCTGTATAAGGACCCCAGTAAGAATCCCCTCCTATGAGGCTGTTGGAGGACTGAATAGATGATGCTTAGCAGAGTCTCTGGCTCAGGAGCTCTTACTAAAGGGGTCTTTATTATTACCACTCTCCTTCCGTCTCAGGGTGAAAACTTGCATTAAGGTCTGGAACTAGCAGGACCCAGAGCTTTGGACTTCAGGTTCTGCTTTGAGAGCGTGTGATGGCTACACTGAGTTGTCGCCCCAGTAGCTTAGATCAAGAGGACTAGCCACTTCTGAGGCCCCAGGATATAGTCCCCTCTCCCCCCACCCCACCCCACCCCCAAATGGTTTTCCATCATCTCTTGCTAGTTAGCAAATTGGGTTTACTTCCAAATTCTCCCACTGGGTATCTTACGCGTTCTCTCTACTTGGAAATACTTCTCAGCAAACTAAAACTGACTGAACTTTTTGTAAAATGAAGTTCAGGATATCTCTTTTGGAACCTCTATTTTTCCCTTGAAATTCCAGATCAGAATTGCAAAAAGGCCAGAGTGGGGCCAGTGGGAGTAGAAGCAATGGGTTGGCAAAAACTTCCTTTGTGCCTGTATTCAAGGTCTGTGAAATGCAATGCTGAGGGCCAGTGCACCATTTCCCTGATGGCAGAGGCTTCTTCACACCGGGGAGGTGTGCGGTGGATTTAGTCTGGCGCCTATCAATACGCAGCCAGCTGCGCAGGGTGCGGTCCCTGCGAGCTACTCTGGACCCTCCAAACCTGCCCACCAGAGTCCTCGGCGTTGGCTGTGGACTCTTCATCTGCCCTGGCTGCTCTCTACAGGCTCGAGAACCAGTGTAAGCCTCAGGCCCACAGGCTTGGGGGGCCAGGTGGGCGGGGCTTGCTGCTATCAGCTCAGCCCCTCAGGCTGAGTGGTAAGGTCTAAAGGACAGACAGACAGACTGATCCTTCTAAACACAGCCTGGGTTGCCACAAAGTCCCCAAACCACAGCTCTCGTGTAGTGTTTGGGTCTGGTAGTTACAGGCTATTTATTCATTCGTGTGTGTGTGTGTGT
Organism: Myotis brandtii; assembly: GCF_000412655.1. Lineage (NCBI taxonomy): Eukaryota > Metazoa > Chordata > Mammalia > Chiroptera > Vespertilionidae > Myotis > Myotis brandtii. The sequence continues at coordinate 3,625,386 of NW_005363098.1, read as the reverse complement.
GTGTGTGTGTGTGTGTGACTGTGGCTTTCTGGTTGGCGATCTAGACTCTTACCTAGAGATTCCTGAAGGTTTCAAAGCACCCAGAGGGACCACCCGCAAGTTTTCCTTTTTTGAGAGCTATTTAACCATCACCTGCCAATTGAAGTCAGTGGTTTCTCAAAGTGGACAGATTCTTACTGTCCTGAAGCCATAGGTGACCATTCATAAACTGGATCCTCGAATCTCAAGTATGTATGACACATCAGGCAGTATCACTACCCTCCGTGAATTATTTATTTTCTTTCTTTTTTTTTAAAGCAGCCAGCAGGGACCCAGGGCTAATGAAGCAAGTCTGCTTCATAACCAGGTAGCCAGGGTTCCCTCGAAAGAATCTCCTGTGCAGTGACTGGCTGCTCTGAAGATCGGCCTGAGGGCCCCCACAGGGGTGCCAAGTGGAAGAGAAACACCAGCCCACGGAGAAAGGCTGCGACAGTGCCTCCGCTATCAGAACCCAGGTCTCCTGCTTTGGTGAGTGTCATCCTCTCCAACTCCTGGGAGAGGGGTTGTGGTCCTGTGCTCACCGAACCCTCGCGCCCCCTCCAACCACAGAGCCTGAGCCCCCCCCCCACCCCCGCCCCAGTGTTTCTGTTCATTCCCACTCGGCGAAGGAGTCACCGTGATGGGGAACATAAATTAGAACTAAATTAGACTGAGACTCAGAGTCCTGGAAGCATGACTGCCCATGAGCATTACTGACAGTTTCATGTCTCCACGGCCTGGGGTGCGGGTTGGGGGCCTCCCACATCAGGAACCCACAATCGGGCTAATCCGTGCACAGGACAGAAATTTGGATCTCCAGAGGCCTGACTCTGCTAGGGAAGAGAGTCACTTCCTCCATGCTGTGTCCACCTCTAAGGAAAAAAAAATCACTTATGCACAGAATATGCTCAAGTTGTTAAAACGCTCTTCCTTCACTCTTTCCCCTTGCTTACCCGGAAGAAATCCAAATGAGAAAACTTTAGATGAATCAACAGAGAAGAACAACAGATCAACGTGGGGCTAATATCAGTAGCAGGGAAGACCAATTAACAAATCCCTGCATTGTGCTGTTTACTCTCCTATTCCTAAGGTTAATTATGCGATCAAGTAACAGCTTTTGCCTTGATTACAGGGCCCTCAGGAAATAAAAGCGTGTTTCCACTTTACAAGTGTGTTTGCATTTCGGTCCTGCATTGGTAGCAGGTACTGGGCTCAGCAAATATTGCCTTACACACGGTTATCATCAAAGGAGAGGGTCTTAATTTAAAGAGCTTCGAGACTAGATGAGTCAACAGAAGCATAATTCGAACAAGTGCTCACACCCACCTACACATCTTCTCTCCCTGCCCTGGACTGCTGTCCATTCTTTCCAGGTGCTGTGGCCTGGAAAATGCCCAATGGCAGGTCTTCTCCCGTGAGTTCCTGTTGGGAAGAATCAGTAAGATTCGCTGCATGGCCTTACACACATGTAAAGAAACAAAAAACGTCCCCTGCGTTGCCAGGGGACATTCTCAGAAAGGTCATGGCCCCTTACATGCTTTGAGGGATATCCTTATGGCAGGCGCCTCAAGTGAATTAGCTCAAAAAATGTTCACAATAGGGGTAGATGCTATCATTATCATCATCTCTCCGTTACAGGTGGGGAAGGGCATAGAGAGACTGAGATTATGCATACTGCCCCCGCCCATAGCAGCCCGTCAGAGCCGGATTTGAACTCAGGAGTCTGGCTCCAACGGCTGCATATTAACTAACTGCTGGGTGTTGTGCTTCTCCCTTTGGGGCCTGACTTGGGTGCACAATGTTAGATAGTGGGTTCTTTTAACACATTGGAGAAGGACACCTAGAAGGTATATTGTGCCATTTGTAAGCTTCAAGTGAGGTGTACAAGCTACCTCTGCTGCCTGCAATCACTTCTGAGCAGCCTGCCTCAAAGTAATGAAACAGAATACACTTTGGTGCCCTGGGTGCGGTGGCTCCATTGGGCGTCATCCCATGTACCAAAAGGTTGCCAGTTGGATTCCAGGCCAGGGCACATGGCCAAGTTTCAGGCTCAACCCCCTGTAAGGGACATGCAGGACGTAGCCAATAGATGTTTCCTCTCACATTGATGTTTCTCTGTCTCTCTCACTCTCCCTCCCTCTCTCTAAAAAAAAAAAAATTAAAAATCTTTCTTAAAAAGAATATGTATTGGTGTCTTTGAGGGCTGCTGAACGTGTTCCAGAGATGTGACCAGACACCTGTGAGGTTGAGTCCTCCGTGCCCTGCTGGAGCTCTGGGCTGGTCCAGGTCAGGCACCCAGTGAGTGCTTACTGAGGTTGGGTCCAACTTATGGCAACACAGGCATGCCTGGAGGGATGCCCACCTAACTGGCAACATGGATAAATGAAAAATGGGTTCGTGGCTTTAACAAGGACTCATCACAGACTTCTCTGGATGAAGGTCAATGTATCAAATTCATTTCATATCTTCCTCTTGACAAGAGCGCCTACCGAGAACGGGAGGCAGCAGGTGCAGCAGCTGCGTGTTCAGGCCACAGAGGCTGGAATGAGTCACCCTCCCAGGCTCTGCCACTTTCAGCCAGGCCACCTCAGGTCCTCTCCTCACCCTCCCTGCATGTCACTGGCCTCATCGGTAAAAGAGTATCTACCGCATAGGTTGTAATGAAGACGAAGTCAGACAATCCAGGTAAAGGGACGCAGAGTGTGGTCCTGGGACCACCAGCAGCAGCCTCACCCTCACGGGGGAGCTGCTGGGAGAGGCAGGCTCTCAGGTCCCGCCAGACCTGCCGAATCAGCATTGGTCGTTAGTCCTCCAGGCCCTTCACCTTCCTCTCAAATGGTCCTTCTCACTGCACTGTGGGAAGTCATAGAAAAGTGAATCTCATAATCACTATTAGCCCTGAGATCAGCGGCCATCGAAGTGCCTGACCTCCTGTTAAAATACCATAAACTGAGATACTTGAGAAATGGAGCCGGAGCTGCCGTCCCAGAGGAACTGCCGCGCCTCCGTCTGTGGGATGTGAAAACAGGTCAAAACAACCTTTGGACTGGGGCTCAAGCAACATTGTGCCCCAAAGATCTGTTTGCAAAGAGAGCAAGAAAGCAGTTGTAAGTGATCACTGCTGGACTGGAAATTAAAAGCGCCGTGTGGGATCAGCATCACTAGGCTAGCTTGTCTGCACCAATAGAACCCTTCCTTCTACGGATGTAACTGCGCCCCTTCCCTTCTCATAAAGACCCATCGCCGTTATTTCCTAACCGGAGCACTATCCGGGCTTCTGTCTGAGTCAGTGCGTTCTGAAGACCTATTCTTTTTTTCTTTTAAATAATCCCCACCTGAGGACATGTTTTTATTGATTTTAGACAGAGAGGAAGAGAGAGGAAGGGAGGGTGGGAGGGAGAGATAGATAGATAGATAGAGAGAGAGAGAGAGAGAGAGAGAAACATTGATCTGTTGCCTCCTCCCAGGGATCAAACCTGCAACCCGGGTCTGTGCCCTCACCAGCACTGAACCTATGATGCCATGGTGCATGGGGCGACACTCCAGCCAACTGAGCCACGCTGCCTAGGGCCTGAATAGCTATTCTGATTGAGCTCAAATGCATGCGTGTTGCCTCTCACCTTGAAAGGCCTTGAAGTTTTAGGTTAACCTCAGCATCACCCTTCCAGGAGTAAAGTGATACGAGGGGAGAACCTGGAAATGAGGGCCGGGCCCAGGTCGACTCCCCTCCCCTGTCTCCCCGTCCCTCCTCTAAATTCTCAGAGAGGCAGGGAGAGCACTTGAAGCAAGTAAGAGCCTCTCTGGGGAAACCAAAGTTGGGACAACAAACAGCCACAAAAAGTGTGGCTTTTGCAACAGGCAGTGATGGGAGCTGGCAAGTCACGCCTGGTACCGGCACTAAGAAAACCTTTAAAAATTATTATTATTACTTTTAGCACAACCCAAGTCTGCTGCCAGATCGTGGCTTTTCTGTCCAGTGTACAGTTACAGCTCAGAAGTGACTGGCAGGCAGTAAAGAGCCCCTCCCCCTCAGAAGTCTGTTTGGAACGCAGAGGCTCTGCCGACGAGTGTTGGGAGAGAGGTTTGACTGAGTATTCAATCTCCCAGGTACTTCGACATTTTACAGCGAGAAATGATGTACATTAAGCTGTAAACAAGGACATAAAGGAAGACGTAATTAGTGTCCGGAAGCCTTGTACCACTGTTAGATGAGGTCTGATACCTCAGGATTAGTTCCACGCAGGAAGGAAAAGTATACAGCTGCGTATGCGGGCTGCCGAGAATGTGTCTTATCGCACTCAATTTACAAGGAAATGAAGCAGAAGTCTGCAAGACCGCATTCAAGCTTTAATTTTCCTTCTGGGTTTCCCCTCCATTGTATCTGTAGAGGACCCCGGAATGGTTTGATAAGTAGAGCTTTTGCCAGTCAGTGAATAAGAAAGCTCTTATCGGAAGGGTCACACATCAGAAGGTCCTGGGAGTTCAGGGGACGGGTGGGCACAGTGCCCTCCAGCAGAACAGATTTGGAGAAAAAACATTGCTCGCTGTCCCCCAACCAGCCGCCCCGCTGTCACGTGGTTTTCAGTGACCTGATGCTAACCCTGGGCCTGCCTCACCGGCCTGGGTTCCAGGCCCAACTGTTGGGAAATGAAGAAACTGAACTCCCAGAGGAGGGGGAGAAGGGATGAAACCCCAGGGCTCCCTCCCGCCTGTAAAACTCGCCTTCCCAGCAGCTGAGCTGCAAGTCCTGGAGGGAGCCATGCCGAGTCTCTAAGACGGTCATGCCCCGCCCAATTCCAAGGAGTTCTGGAAGCCAGGGCCGTGAAGGACAGAGACTTGGGACGTGGTTTCTGAGGGGAGCGGCATGTGCAGAGGAGCGGAGGCGGCGGTGTTTTGGGAAAGCAGGAGAGGAGGATCCCAAGGAGAGAAGGAGTGGAAAGTGGTCCTGGTCACCCCCAGTGCTGGGCTGTGAGGAGTGAGCTCTCCTCTTCCCACCCCGCTGGAGTCAAGGACCCCGGAATCGCCCTGAGCCCTGGGTGTGGGGACTGCAGCCATGGGGAGCCTGGAAGGGCACGGCGCAAACCAGTCCTGAAATGAACCCCCTGCTGCCAGCCCGTGTCCCCTGCCCAGAGGACAGCAGGGACATTCCTGGGACACTCTCCCAGGCAGGAGGGAGCGGTCCTGACACCAGGCTCCGTCTCCTTGGCTCCCTGTGCTGCGGCTGGTGCCTTTGGAAGAGTGGGGGCCTTTGGGAAAGTGGGGTCCCCGGGCCAGGTTACACAAAGCAGTTCTCTCTGAAGCCGTCAGCTCGAGATGGCATGAATGCACACCTGCCTTCCAGCCAGGCCTCCTCCCAAAAGCACCGTCCAGTGCTTTCTGTTGTGTGTGTGCTCTATGAAGTGCACATTTTACATTTAATTTTCTCAGTGGCTCTTAAGAATTTCGGAGCCGCTTGTTGAAACCTAGATAAGGAAGGAGGAGAGGGAATGAGGCAGAGACATGGAGCAAGTGACAGGTCCTCTCCCCGACGCTGTGAGTGAGGCCTGGCAAACCTCCCCCAGCAGCCATCCTGCCGGAGAACAGGGGCACCCACACACCGGGCTGCTTCCTGGGCTGGGTCTGTCCATGCTGGCTCCTCACCAGCCAATATTTCCGAAAGGCCCTTCTCGGGCGGCGGGTGAAGGCACTCAAAGTGCTGTCCTGGGCATCAGCCGGGCAGCTGACCGTCATATTCTGTAGAAGGACCGGGTCCCGCTGCCCTGGGTGAGGGCCGGGGCCTGTGGGAGCAAGCACAGCAGCACCAGGCGACTTGGGAGAAGCTCACCTCGCAGGAGGACCCCTCCCCGGGGACCGCCAGGGGAGCCACTGCCCCAGGAGTCCCCTCCAGAGAGAGACGGTCAGAGCCGCAGAGGGGGCAATGGGCCTTGGACATAGAGACGCCACCTGTCCTGAGATTTCCAGGACCATCCTGATTCTTTTCGATAAAGTTGTACGGCGTTTCTGCTCTAACATCTTATGTACATGGCTAAACACCCCGAGCTCTACAGAATGGCGTGCTAAAAAGTAATAGGGCTTATGGGGAAAATAGAGCTGTGCAGTCCATAAAAAGCTGTGCGATTTAGTAACCAGAGCGCTAGCCGGAGCTGTCACAGCCCCAATAAAACCCAAGCCTGGTTATGTCTGTCTTGGCATTTGCACTGGGCATCACCTGCTGTGAATTTTCTGAAACCGTCAAGCCATCCTCCCTCCCCCTCCCCTGGGGCCTCACTTTCTGCTTCTAAATGTGGGTCCTGGGGGTGTTCGCTCCCACTGGAGGTAAGTTCCATAGAAAGGAACAGTCGGCGTCAGAGTGTGTTTTTAACTTTGGAGGAAACATAATCAGGCGCCCAGGTCTAAGTTAGTTTATCAGAAATAGTGACGGTAGATGAACATCTTAAAAAGCACCATGACCCTACAATTAGCAAAATCCATTGTAAACCTGATGTGAACAAACCAATTATAAATATGCTTTAATAAAAAACAACAACAGGGAAAGTTAAGCCCTGACTTGTAAAAGGTGATATTCAGACATCAGTATTCATTTTGTTGGGTAGCATAATGATATTGTGATTATGTTTTTAAAATCTTTACCTGTTAGCCATAAAGACAAAAACAAAGATGAGGTAGCTATGCCAACAATGTTAAAAGTTGTGAAATCTAAGTGATAACTATGTGAGGTTTATGGTATTCTCTCTACTTTTGTTATATATATA